>NC_132912.1:90533381-90834881 GCF_047675955.1 Chlorocebus sabaeus
TAAAACTTAGAATGGATCAAATTAACTGATAAGCTTTGTACCTTTTCCACACAAGCTAATAGATTTCCCGACTTGGTTTATCTGATCATGAATTTTGATCAACTTTATCTCACTAGGTTTAAAAATTAATATGTTGCATTATATAGCACTTATCTTTTCAGAGATTATTCATCTTTAATGCAATAAATAAAAGAAAAGCCAAGCCGGGTATGATGACACTTACCTGTAGACGCAGCAGCTACTTGGGAGGCTGAGTTAGTTGGGAGGATCACTTGAGCCCAGCAGTTCAAGGCTACGGTAAGCCAAGATTGTGCCACTGTACTCCAGCCTGGGTGACAGAGTGAGACTTTGTCTCAAAAAAACAAACAAACAAACAAACAAACAAAAAACAGGCCAGATGCGGTGGCTTATGCCTGTAATCCCAGCACTTTGGGAGGCCAAGGCAGGCAGATCACTTGAGGTCAGGAGTTCGAGACCAACTTGGACAACATGATGAAACCCCGTCTCTACTAAAAATAAAAAAATGTGCCAGGCATGGCAGCGCGCTCCTGTAATCCCAGCTACTCCAGAGGTTGAGGTAGGAAAGTTGCTTGAACCCGGGAGGCAGAGGCTGCAGTGAGCTGAGATCACGACACTATACTCCAGCCAGGGCAACAGGGTGAGAATCCATCTCAAAAAATAAGAGAAAATAAAAAGACAAACATTTAATGCAGATATATAAGCTTTAAAAGATTGGATGACTCAAGCCAATGGCATTTCTTTTTTTTCTGATTTACAGTTGTGTTTTTTTAAGGATGGCAACTTTGTTCTACTTTCTTCTTCCTTCTATATTATTTTGAAGTGAATTTGATTACAAATATTTTGAAAAATATATGCCCCTATGTATTGAATCTAAAAGCAATTACAATTTGTCCTTTTCCTCTAATTCTCCTATGCAACTCTCAGAATGGAAAATAAATTTCAGGATACTTTTGGATCAAAAATGACAGAGATCAAATTGCTTGACATCTAGTAACTGGAGTGGACATGAAAGAGGAGGCAACTCTACAGCAAGCCCTGTCACCAGCCCCATGCAGGAGAAGCATGGAGAATTAAGACAGTCGCCTCCTCTAAGAAGCTTTGTGTGCTTTTCCGGGATCTTCATTTTCCTAGGCAATACGATTTCAAAGTGTTGTCTAGTAAGAACCGTTTATCAAGTTATAACTGGAAAGCTACCCACTATCTCTTTATATGATGACAGCATCCAGTATGTAAGATTTATATTATATGCATGCATGTGGAATGTACTTTGAACCACTCTCTAACTATGGTCATAGGTCAGTACCTGCCGGAGAATGGAGATTTTTAAAAATTGTGATCACAGAGTTGAGAATATAATCTTTTTAAAAAAGATATGCTTAGCTTTGTTAATAAAGATAAGCATTTTAAGCATTTATTTTATAAAGAAGAGGTTTGATGGAGCAAAGATTAAAGCATTGAGAAACCATAGAAATACAAGAAAAAAACCCCTGAATATTGTGTAATCACAGAACGGGGAAGAACTCTTCTAAGTATAACACACATTCAGATACTATAAATTTTTTGAATATAAAAACTTTTTTTTTTGCCCAGAAATAAATCCACTTATTTGTAGCCAACTGATTTTCTACAAAGGCACTAAGAATATACACTGGAGAAAGGATACCCTCTTTAATAAATGGTTCTAGGAAAATTGACTGTCCATACACAGAAGATTGAAACTGGACCCCTGTCTCTCACCATATACAAAGATCAATGGATGATGGATTAAAGATGTGAATATAAGACCCCAAACTTTAAAACTACTGGAAGAAAACACAGGGAAAAGACTTCAAGATATTGGTCTAGGCAAATATTTTATGGTTAAGACCTTAAAAGCACAGACACCTAAAACGAAAATAGACAAATCAAACTATATTAAACTAAAAAGCTTTTGCACAACAAAGGAAACAATCAACAGCATGAAGAGACCACCTGTTGAATGAGAGAAAATATTGCATACTATTTTCCTGCAAGGGACTAATATCCAGACTATACCAGAAACCCAGCAGTGTAAAAAAAAAAAAAAAAAAAACCATTAAAAAGTGGGCAAAGGACCATGAATAGACAATTCTCAAAAGAAGACATGCAAGTGGCCAACAGATATGTGAAAAAATGCTCCACATCACTAATTGTCAGGAAAATTCAAATCAAAACCATGAGATATTACCTCACCTCATGTAGAAGGGCTATTATGTAAAAAGTCAAAAAAATAATAATAATACTGGCGAGGATGTGGTAAAAAGGGAATTCATACACTGTTGGTGGGAATGTAAATTAGTAAAGCCACTATGGAAAACAATTGGAGATTTCTCAAAAAACTGAAAACAGAACCATGATACAGTCCATCAGTTCCACTGCTGGTATGTATTCAAAGGAAAAGAAATCAGTATATCAAAGAGATACCTACATTTACTTGTTTATTGCAGCACTATTCACAATAGCAAAGACATGGAATAAACCCAGGTGTCCATCAACAGGCAAATGGATAAAGAAAATGTGGTATATGTTTACAATGGAATACTATTCAGCCATAAAAATGAATGAAATCATGCCATTTGCAGCAATGTGAATGCAACTGGAGGTCATTATATTAAATGATATAACCCAGGCACAGAAGGACAAACATTGCATGTTTTCACTCATATACAGGAGCTAAAAAACTTGATATCATCAAGGTTGAGAGTAGAATGATACACACTAGAGGCTGGGAAAATCGGTTAGGGTGGGGAGATGAACAAAGATAAGTTAACAGGTACAGACACAATTAGATAAAAGTTATAATAAGTTCTATTGTTCTACAGCAGAGCAGAGTGACTATAGTTAACAGCAATGTATTGTATATTTCAAAAGAGCTGGAAGTGAAGACTGGAATTATTCTCAACACTTAAAAATGATAAATGCACAAAGTGATGGACTCTTTAAATACCCTGACTTAATCATTACACATTCTATGCATGTAACAAACTATCGCATGTTCCCTATAAGTATGTAAAATAAATAACGTATCAATAGAAAACCAAACATTTAAAAAAATTACATGCCAAAAATTTTTTTTACTTTAAAACAAAAGTCAAAAGACAAGCAAAAACCTAGGGGATAACTTGTAACTCGTAGGAGACATAGGACTGTTTTCCAAAATATATAGAACTCCTATAAATGAGTATTTTTAAAAATCAGCAGGCCTGACGCAGTGGCTCATGCCTGTAATCCCAGCACTTCAGGAGGCTGAGACAGGTGGATCGCTTGAGTCCAGGAGTTCAAGACCAACCTAGGCAACATGACAAAACCCCCTCTCTACAAAAAATATAAAAATTAGCCAGGTATAGTGGTGCGTGCCTGTAGTCCCAGGTACTTGGGAGGCTGAGGTGGGAGTATTGCTTGAGATTTGAAGGTCAAGGCTGCAGTGAGCCACCATGATCGTGCCACTGTGCTCCAGCCTGGGCAACAGTGAGAACCTATCTCAAAAAAAAAAAAAAAAAGTCACTATCATCACAATCTCCACTGTTGTACCTGGTCCACTGTCTGCAAGGACAAGTTATTGATCAGGAGGATTTCCAACCAAGAGCGAGAAACCAAATGAATTGGCACAACTCGTCTTCTGCTACTGGAACAAACAAGTTGCCCAGTTGTCACTTTGGGCGCTAAAGAGGGACTTACTTTCAGATTTGGGAACTAGACCCGTTACTATTTTCTTTAGCACTGGAGGGAGCCTTCCTTTATTTGGTCTCACTCTAAGTCGGTTTCACACTGAAGTCAGTTTTAAGTCTGTGCTTTGCAAGTATGAATTGAAAATGGTGGTGGGGGGTGCTTTCTTGGTATTGGCACCTGGATAACAAAGTACCCCAGGAACAAGCTTTCATTCATCAATGGAATATACTGGATTTCTGTCTTACAGTTCAGGGTGGGCCAGAAGGAGCCACGGTGGGTCTGTAGAGGGATGAATCGGCATCCTGTTAGAAAGGTGCTGGGCCCCTCCTCAGTCACATTGAATGCTCTCTGTTTTTGCAACAGTCATGACCCACATTTTAAAACTTTTAAAGTATAAAATCAATATAAAAATATATAAATTTTAAGTGTGCTACTCAGTGAATTTGTGTGATGGTATTTCAGAAAGTATTCTGTTTTCTAATCTGTGTACTGGCACACACTTTCATAACTAGCACACAGATTAGGAAACAGAATACTACCTGAATCCCACAAATGCCTTCCAGTCACTGCCTTCTTCTACTCGGTAACCATCCTGACTAATCTTGTCAGTTTTTGAGCTTTTAGAAATGGAATTCTATGTTATACAATCTTCTGTGTTTGGTTTCTTTTGCTCCAAAATGTATTTGTGAGGGTCATTCGTATTGTTTGCGTGTGATTGGAATTTGCTCATTCTCCCTGCTGTACAGTGTATTCCACTGCTGGAATAATTAAATATGTGGTTCTCCACTGGGGGTGATTTTGCCTTGAGCAATGTCTGGAGACCGTTTTCTAGTTGTTACAACTCACAGTAAGGGAAGGGGGTGTTGCTGCTATCATCCGACAATGCACAGGACCACAGGACAGCCCCCCTAACACAAAGAACTATCAGGCTCAAAATGTCAATAGTGCCAAGGTTGAGAAACCCTGCTGTGTAGCGTTGGATCATGTGAATATTCTCTGTGTATTTCTTAGAGCCTCAACTTGAGCATTTATGAGCATAAAACAGCTCAGCCCTGGCTTTGAAGTTCTTGAAACCATGCTTACCATCATTAGAATAAAATGACTACCAAACAGGAGGAGTTTTAAATGTTTACAATAACTGTTAAGAGTCAAAATATACTGTCACGTATAGTCTTGGTCATAGACAAAAAAATGTACATTTGAAACTACTACAAGAATTTGAAGAGGTTTTAAGTGAGAAAGTGAAATTGGCTAAGTCAAGGTTTTCATCAAAGAGTGAAAAGCCTTTTCTTAGAAACAGCTTTATTGAGAAATAATTTGTATACTATATAATTCACCCATTTTAACTGTATAGTTTAAAGATTCCTAGGAAATTTACAGAGTAGTACAACCATGACCACACTCTAACTTTAGAACATTTTCATTACGCTAAAAAGATCCCTGGTGCCCATTCGCAATCATTCCCATTCCTACCCCAAGTCCCGAGAAGCTACCAGTCTACTTTCTGTCTCCAGATAGTTTCCTTTTTTGGATGTTTCTCATAAATGGAATGATAAAATATGTAATCTTTTGTGACTGGCTTCTTTCACTTAGCATAATGTTTTAAGATTCATTCATGTTGCTGCAGGTATCAGTACTTCATACTTTTTATGGTTGAATACGATTCCATTGTATGGATATACCACATTGTTTAGCCATTAACAGGTTGACGGACATTTGGGTTGCTTACAGTTTGGGCCTATTATGAAGAATGGACATGAAGAATTTTTGAAGCGTGGCTAGATAAATGACTAGCACAAGTAGGCTTTTGAAGAAGGGACATGATTCTGAGCCAGATGATCTCTGTTGTTCAGAGGAATAATGTGAGCGACTGAAAAAATATGAGGAGAAAAGGACAAGAATGACACAGGAAGTATTATTAGACTTACAGGGAAAGGAGATCTCTGACAGACCCATACAGACCCTAGTATTTCAAAGGTATTTTATAGCCAAGCCGGCTAGGCTACAGAGCAGCAAAGGTCTACAGAGGAGCAAAGGGTAACACCTCACTCTCCTCCCCAGTCTTGTGGGCACAAACCCAGTTGGCATAGCCTTGAGGCTAATTTTTCCAGTTGAAGCAAGAAGACCCTTGGTTTTTGGCATTTAATAACTAACATTCAAACAAGGCACTTTAAAAAATCTAGAATTTGAGAGGATTTCCTGGCACTATAAAACCCCTTCCCTCAATGGGAGTCGTTCTCCCTTCTTGAGTTGGAGTGTTATTAAGTCCGTAAAATGGAAAGTACATGTAGAATAATCACACAGTTATTTTGTATTAGAGAAAAGTTATGAAGTTTTGTATTAGAGAAAAGTTATGGCATCGATAAAGATGTTAGGAAAAAAAAATTCACTAAAAAGAATCATGAAATGGTAAAGAAAATTCCCATCCTCAACCCATCTGCATCAAATGAAGGTGCTGCTGACAGTAGATATTAAAAGACGTGTTGAACACGTAAAGTCCAGGTGGTCGCAATGCTTTCCTTTTATCCCTTCCTACATAGATAGGTGGAAGGGACTCGGTACAATAAAAAGAAGGAGCATATGGAAAACATGGGCGATTTGAGACGTTCCAAGGCAGAGCTGACCAGGAAAGATGAAGCACCTGGAAGCCTTTATTCTCCACCAGGAAGGGAGGATACAGAGCAAGGGGCTTTTAAGTGGGAGATGCTGCGTGTGCTTTCCCCATAAATCTGAGGGCAGTACACAGTATTCCAAGTTGTGTAGCTTCTCACATGCAAGCTAGGCCCAGAACCACTTGCATCCACAACTATTTCTTTTTCTTTTTCTTTTCTTTCCTTTTTTTTTTTTTTGAGACAGAATCTTGGTTTGTCAGCTAGGCACTGAAGTGCAGTGATCTCAGCTCACCACAATCTCCCTCTCCCGGGTTCAAGTGATTCTCCTGCTTCAGGCTCCTGAGTAACTGGGACTACAGGTGTGCACCACCTCACCCGGTGAATTTTTGTATTTTTAATAGAGATGGGGTTTCAGCATGTTGGCCAGGCTGGTCTTGAACTCCTGACCTAACGTGATCCACCAACCTCAGGACATCCGCCTACCTCAGCCTCCCAAAGTGCTGGGATTACAGGCTTGAGCCACTGTGCCTGGTCCACAGCCATTTCTTGAACGTGAGTTCAACAATGTGGACCTTGTGTGTGTTCAAGGGAATATGGCTTATATTCATCCTCTGTTCTATCACCTGACAAGAACCAAACAGAGCTCAGTGGTATAAATTTGCATTCATGTGGGTTCCTGCAGTGATGATCCTGCATAATTGTTGTTGGAAATCATCTGTCTTCTATTGGATTCATGAAGGCTTAAACACATGGTCAGGGGATCACACTCACTAAGTGGCCTGATCTCAGCTCACTGCAAGCTCCGCCTCGTGGGTTCACGCCATTCTCCTGCCTCAGCTTCCTGAGTAGCTGGGACTACAGGCGCCCGCCACCACGCCTGGCTAATTTTTTTTTGTTGTATTTTAGTAGAGACGGGGTTTCACCATGTTAGCTGGGATGGTCTCTATCTCCTGACCTCGTGATCCGCCCGTCTCAGCCTCCCAAAGTGCTGGGATTACAGGTGTGAGCCACCGCGCCCGGCACTAATAGCTCTTTTATGTTTCTTCCACTTGTTGAGAAAAAATCTTTTTTTTTTTTTTTTGAGACAGGGTTTCACTCTGTCACCCAGGCTGGAATACAGTGGTGTGATCATGGCTTGCTGCAGCCTCAACCTCCTAGGTTCAAGTGATCCTCCCACCTCAGCCTCCAGAGTAGTTGGGAGCACAGGTGCAAACCACCAACCACACTTGGCTAATTTTTAAAATTTTTGTAGAGATGGGGTCTCACTATGTCACCCAAACTGGTCTTGAACTCCTGGCTTCAAGTGATCCTCCCACCTTGGCCTCCCAAAATGCTGGGATTACAGAAGCGTGCCACCACACCTGGCCTCAGATTAAATATCTTGTATCTACTCCATACCAGAGAAAAATAGAGAATTGACATGTAGCCTGCATAGCTTTTTTGAATTCTTTTACAATAACTCTGTACCAGTACATGATGTCAACAAAATACGGCAAAATAAAGAGTTGCACGATAATTTTAAGGCGTGACCAATGAAGATTGAAGCCAGCCTGTCAGGTTAATCCTGTTTTGTTTTCATCCTAGTCTTTCCCCTGAGAAGCTAGGTTTTTGGCTAGACTGACTGGATAATTGTTGCAGGAACCTCTTTCCATCTTCATGTGTGAAAGCAGAGATGGGGTATGTGATTAAACCATGTTAGACAATATGATTAGGCCATGCCATTATTCTTTTGTAGTTGTAAAGGTAAGCTATATTTCTCAGGCTCTCATCCCCACAGCTAATGCTTTGTGTAAGTCATCAGGGAACAGCTCACATGTGCCGATGACAGGTTCAGTTCACAGTGTGACTTGTCCAACATAGGATGTCTGCTGTGTCTTCGAACGCTACGGATTATTTGCTTTGCTCGTTTTTGAGTTTTACATACATGGAATCATACAATGTGTACTCTTTTGTGTTTGTAAGATGCATCCTTAGTGCAGTGTGTAGCTGTCCTTGGTTCATTCTCATTGCCATGTAGTATTCCATTGTGTAGAGACACCACAATTTATTTACCCAGACTACCGCTGATGGGCAGTTGGGTGTCTCAATATTTATAGCAACTCTGTGAGGTTGGTGCTATTATTACATCCATTTTGCTGACGGGGAGATTGAAGCTACAAGTAGCTTTAGAATTGATTACCTCAAGTCACACAGGTCATTTTGTGGTTGAGCCAGACCTTGAGCCAAGGTAGCCCAGGCCCTCTACCCTCACCCTTTTATGCCTCAATGTCTGACAGAACTATTTAGTGAAGCACTTCTTTGATCTGTCTGTCTTTCTTTTCTCCCTCTAAAGGAAAAATCCAGGTCACCAGGCTACACAGGGACTCATCTCTACCCTGGGACTAACGCTTGGCTCCCAGATCCAGTTTTCTGAGCTTAGGGTAGGGCTGTCCCCAGTGACCCCATTCATTCACCTGCCATGTCTGAATCCATGGGAAATTCTTTGTTGACTCAAGCTGGGCCCCCCACTTCAAAAGCGTATTTAAAAGCCGAATTAACCCCAGAGAGGAGAGCTGAGCTTGTCTCTGTGTTGGTATATTTTTGGCTTTAACTGTTCAGGCTTTACTCTTTTCATGCAGAGTGTGAGGAAACCTGAGGACTACATTTTTGTTTTGTTTTGCGTTTGCTGTATTAGGATTTTTATTTTCTGTATGGAGTCTTCTCTTTAATGTTTGTAGGAAAAGAACTGCCAACTCATATTTTATGTTTTTTAGAAAATTGTCAGGCTGAGTGCAGTGGCTCATGCCTGTAATCCTGGCACTTATGGAGGACAAGGTGGTTTGAGCCTGGGAGTTTGAGACCAGCCTGGGCAACATAGCAAGACCCCATCCTTACAAAAAAAAAATAAAAAACCTTAGCTGGGCATGATGATGTATGCCTGTAGTCTCAGCTACTCGGGAAACTGGTGGTGAGAGGTTGAGCCTGGGAGGTCAAGGCTACAGTGAGCCACAATTGTACCACTGCACTCCAGCTTGGGTGACAGAGTGAGATCCTGTCTCAAAAAAATTTTTTTTTCGCAATGCGTGTTTCTTCCTGTTGTTTCCACAGAAACATTCAGGTAGAGGCTACAGATTTACATGAGAAGGAAAGATCAGTTTTCTAGCCTTGTGTCAGGAACCCATGTGAGGCCAGTTCTTGGCTTCTCCTTGGCTGGAAATAGAAGGGTATAAATAGGGTCACCTACTCCCAAATTCTGCTGTCAATTGGAGATGAGATGTTCTACTTCCGCATCTCGCCTGGACCATCTTAAAGCAGTGCACAGTTTACTGGATCTTCCAATGTATTATTGGCCTTTGGTGTGATGACGGGAGAGTAGGAAGGAGGTCTCCAGCTCCTTCTCTGAGTTCAGATGTTCCCTAGCCCAAGAAGACTAATCATGCACCTTGTTTCCTGCTCTGGAAAATAAGAAGTGATTTTGGCGGCCTTTGAATCTGGATGGAAGGTGGTGTTTTTTTGTTGTTGTTTTTTGTTATTTTTTCAGCAACAAATGTAGTTGTGTATGTATGTACAGATAGATTAAAACAATTTTTTTTCCTAGAAGCATTTTACAAAAGTTAAGTGTGCAGGCTATCCTGTCGAACTTTGTCCTTTTTTTTCTAGACACTCCTTTCCACTGTGGAATCTGTGAGTAGTGCCAGCCAGGAGGAGAGTGGCAACTTTCCAAAGAAAAAAAAAAAGAGGACCTTTTACCCATTGGTTAATAGAGGGGGAGGGTGCAGCTATTTAGGAACGTCTGAATCCTGTCATTCTGGAGTCTGGAATCACCTCCTCTTCCCCCTCCAAGGTCTTCGTATAGCTCACTTCACACCCAGTCCACACACCCGCTCCTGGGATTCTGTATGCTGTTCAGCCACCTCCTAGCCAGTGGACCACCTCATAACTAATGTCAAGGTTATGTGTGAATTCTGAATGTTCTTAGGTCTTGGTGGGAAAATTATCTAAACTTTGAAAAATTGCTATGTCTACAATTTCAGAACTGCTTGTCAACTCCCGAGACGACACTTACTGTTGTCCCATGATTTAGTTGTTTTTACCAACTAACAATTTGGAACCAAGGCTTTTAAACCATCCCTTCTGATTAACATCAGAGAAGACAGGCATTCCTTTGAAAAGAATTCCTGAAGAGAGAATTTTTGTAAATGGAGTAGAAAATAGCATGAGGAACAGTGAGAAACATCTTCAGAGTTCACATGGCCTAGGCATGGAATAAATGCAAGGTTAGGGTTTATCTTCTGAGAAATAAACGCTTAGTAGGATGCTAGATAAAACACAGGACATCCAGCTAAATTTGAACTTCAGATAAACAAGGAATAATTTTTTTGATGTAAGTATGTCTCAAATATTGCATGGGGCATCCTATATTTTTATGTGTTAAATCTGGTCATTTTAACTAGGTTTGCAATATATTTTCAGCACAATTTCAAGAGTTCGTATTTGCTGAGTACTTTGGGCATGATGATTAAAATCAGAGGTGACTTTAGGAGCTGCAGGCCTTGTGTGTGTCTCTTTCACCACTATCCTCACAGCCCCGAGTATAGTCTTTGGCATATAGTTGATGCTCAATAAATATATTTTGAAAAAATTAATCAAAATGATAAAATAAGTATGGACTGTGATGAACTGATGATGCTTATAATGTAGGTGGGAATACAGGCTCATATATTTAAAAAGTTATTGTGACTAATACTATCTTATTTTGGATTTTGTTAATTGCTTAATAGACTAGCCCACTTGGTTGAAGGATTCAAATTCTAAATATATGAAAGGTTATTTCCATTTAAAAAGTGATGCAGAAAGACAAATAACATGTTCTGTCACTCATATGTGTATTCTAAAGAAGATGATTGCACAGAAATAGTAGAATAGTGGTTACCAGAGGCTGGTGACAGTATAAGGGAGGGGAGGATGAATACAGTTACATAAGAGGAATAAGTCCTGGTGTTCCATTGCACAGTGGAGTGTCTAGAGTAGCTGGAAGACAGGATGTTGAATGTTCTCAGCACGAAGAAATGATAAATGTTTGAGGTGATGGAATGCTTACCCTGATTTCATCATTACACAAGGTATACATGTATCAAAATGTCACCTTGTACTTCATATATATCTGCAATTATGTGTCAAAAATTTAAAAAACTCTTAAAAAGAAAAAAGAATCAAGAGAGAAGAATACAAAAATGATGATTAAATGGAAATTAAACAGTAGTTTTATCTGGATTTAATGTAATTTTTTAAATTAAAAACTGTGCTATTGGACAATGTCACCTATTTTCTTTCATATACACTTTTCTTCTAGTGTTCTAATCAATTAAGTCCTGTATATTTAATACTCATTTCTGTCAGGGTTGAATTTGATCAAGGAGAAATGGATATATACCAACTAGTCAGGTATAACTGGAATCTTACTATAAAGTAAAAATTATTGTAGGCCTTCTAAGGAATTTATAATTCATTAAAATACATATACTAACACTAAATAAAAAGCTAATTAATATGTAATATTCTAGTTAAAAATTAGACATCTAAAAAAATTAGGCATCTATGACTATATGCAATAGTGTGGAAAACAATTAGGCGTGGAACTTATTGTTAGAGTTTATTATTTTTCAAAAGATAATGATAAAACACACCTGTGAATTCAATATAATTATAAATTCATCACATTTCAGGATGGTAAAACCTTAAATATACCATTTGTAACTGAGATTATATATTCTCTTTCTTCATCATAGGAAAACTCTGAAGAACTATGGAAATTTCTAAGAAACAAAAACCCAAACAGTCCTTCTTATTCAGACTTCTTTGTAAAACCGACCAAAATAACTCTCTGTTTTTCTTAATTGCTTGAAGTGGCACTCATATTCAATTCCACTAGTTGTCTCTAGGCAGTGGTATAACCAGAATAATTGGAGTCCCACCTGAAAGAAAAGATGGATAAATTTGACTACATTAAAAAAAAAAACTGTATGGAAACCAACACCATAAACAAGTCAGAAACAACATTATTCACAAAGTTAATGAATAAAGAACTGGGGATTGGGGCCAGGGCCAGGTGCAGTGGCTCACGCCTGTGATCCCAGCAATTTGGGAGGCTGAGGTGGGAGGATCACCTGAGGTTGGGAGTTCGAGACCAGCCTGACCAACATGGAGAAACCCCGTCTCTACTAAAAATACAAAATTAGCCAGGCATGGTGGCGCATACCTGTAATCCCAGCTACTCAGGAGGCTGAGGCAGGAGAATTGCTTGAACCCGGGAGGCAGAGGTTGTGGTGAGCCAAGATCGCACCATTGCACCTCAACCTGGGCAACAAGAGCAAAACTCCGTCTCAAAAAAAAAAGAACTGGGGGCCGGACGCGGTGGTGCAGGCCTGTAATTCCAGCACTTTGGGAAGCCAAGGCAGGTGGATCACCTGAAGTCAGGGGTTCGAGGCCAGCCTAACATGGTGAAACCCCATCTCTACTAAATACAAAAAATTAGCCGGGCGTGGTGGTGCATGCCTATAATTCCAGCTACTTGGGAGGCTGAGGCAGGAGAATCGCTTGAATCCGGGAGGTGGAGGTTTGCAGTGAGCCAAGATCATTCCATTGCACTCCAGTCTGGGCAAAAAGAGCGAAACCCTGTCTCAAAAAAAAAAATAAAAATAAAATAAAGAACTGGGAAGATTACCTAATATTTTCAGGGCTCCTGTAAATAATGGAATAGAACAAGGGGTAAAGAGTATGCATGAGAGTCCAAAAAAGAAAAAGGAAGAAATACAAACAGTCCTAGACATAATAAAATGTGTAAGGTATACAATATAGCTTCGTAGTAGAAATTTAAACTAAAATCACATTGAAATACCATTGTTTATTCATCAGATTGGTAGAAATCCAAAAGTCTTGATCTACTCTGTGGCAGTGCTGTTGGGAACTGAAACTCCCATCTATTGCTGTTGGAGTATAGATTGGTGTAATCGTCTATGATGGACAATTTAGTTATATCTATCAATATGACAGATGTTCATACTGACTGTCCTAGTAATCCACTTCTAGGAATTAATCCCACAGATATATTTTCACATGCAAGAAATTAAGTATAAGGTTATTAATTATTGCAATGTTTGTAATAGGAAAAGACTGGAAACCATCCAAGTATTCATCAAAAAAGAGCTCGTTAAATATATTATATATTCATACACCAGAACATTATGCAAGGGTAACATGAATGAGAAAACTCTCTGTACTGATGTGGAAAGATTTGCCAAGACAGATCTGAAAAAGGTGTGTAATAGTGTGAAAAGGAGGATTAAGCAAATAAATGCCTATTTTAGAATTTATGCCATTTGCATAAAAACCTGACAGGGCATGTGAAGAACTAATAGAAATGGCCATCTATTTTTAGAGGTGAGGAGGAGGGAGGCTGGCGAGATGGGGGTGGAGGCAGAAGTAGCAGCATGACTTCTGCATACCTTCTTGTATATTTATCTTTTCAGTTTTTGAGCCATGTGGATGTGACTTATGCAATAATTAAATAATTAAAAAGAAGAAGAGCAGGTGCCTAGGTCCAGGAGCCGGAGAGAACAGGGATATCTGGGGGAATTTCAGGGGTCAGTTTGACAGGTGTGCAGAATGTGAAGGTGGAGCAGTAAGAGATGAGATGAAAAGACCATTTTAATTATCATTAAAAACAACTATTTTTCTAACATTTATTGAGAGTTTAACTGATAGCCAGGCCCTGTGCTTTTATGTACATTTCCTCATTTAATCCTCGTAACAGTTCAGTAAGGCAGCAGCTGTTATTACAATCATTTTATAAGTGAAGGAACAGAGAGGTTAAGTAATTTACTCAAGGGCACACAGCAGCTGGCCACTGATGGAATCAGTATGCACAACCCATCATGACCCTGTGCTCGTGCTCTTAACTTTTGTACCATTCTGCTTGTTCAAGGGAACATACATCCAATTGAGAGAGGTGGGGTGAGGGGCAAGAGTTTCTATCTTTCTACACAGTGAATTTTATTAATTCTGTAGAGCTCATCTTACAGTACTAACAAGTATGGCTGCCCCCAAATCTGTGACTCAGCCAAGATCATTTTTAAATATTTCCCATTATTATGACCTATCCACCACTTTGGCACCCATATTCTTCCAAGACTGTCTCAGCATCTGGCTTGCTACCTTTGACCATAACAAACATTTGAATAACAAACCAAGTTTATGAACTATCATGGGTGTGACAAATTAGTTTAAGAAACATTCATTCAGTACATTTTGAACCCCTGTAGTATTATAGACACACAGTTTCAAAGATAAACATGAGCAGAGCAGCCTCTCTGGTGTTCCCATCTGGTGAAGCAGGCTGACATGTCAGCAAAAATCCGTATTTAACCTACGTTCTTTTATATTGGTTAGTATTACCTAGATTTGCCTAAGCATTAAAATCACTTGAGACACTTAAAAGAAAAAAAAAAAAAGGCAACAACATAAAAACCTACAGTTTCTTGGGCCCTACCGCCAACCACTTGAATGAGAATTTCTTGGGGATGGTCCTGGGAGTATGTGTTTTTAACAAGTGCCCATGAGATTCTTAAATTAGATAACTTTGGGAAATGAGATATCAGTAGAAACAGGATACTGTGGGGTCAGAGGAGGAAGTTGCTCAGTCTGTCTGTAGGGGGGAGGTTTAGCCAAAGCCTCACAGCAATGTTTAGGCCACACCTTAATGAGTGAGAAAGCACCCAAGGAGAAAAGACTTTCCAAGCAAGGAGAATTTTAAAAATTAGCCAGGTATGGTGGTGCGCACCTGTAGTCGCAGCTACTTAGAAGGCTGAGGTGGGAAGATCGCTTGAGTTCAGTGAGCCATGGACATGCCACTGCACTGCAGCCTGTGTGACAGAGTAAGCAAGACCCTGTCTCTAAAAAAAAATAAAATTAAAGGGAATTTTACTCTACTGGCAAAGAAGAGAATGGCTTGATGGAAGAGAGACAAGGAGTCCAGTTCAAAGGCTGTCAGGAAGATTTCTGGGAGCAATTAGCTAACTAACAGTGATGGAATGGCGTTTAGCTAAAATTTACAAGACTTGATAGATTAATTTTTTTAATGAAGGAGATAAGCAATAGGATGGCTACTAGCTTAGAAAATGGAGAGAAATGTGGGTCATTGCTAGTGGTGAGGAATATGGGAAGAGGAGCAAGGGGTGATGATAGGAACATGAATTCCAGCTTGATTCTGCTGAGTTTCAGTGGCTCTGGGGGGATCATACCTACTAGGCATTTGGATATCTGAAGGTAGAGATTGGGGAGCCCACAGCATATGGATGGTAGACAAAGCCTTGGAAGTAGGTGCGAATCACTGAGGGGTGTAGGGAGGAAGAGTTGAAGAGTGCTGAAGGCAGAGCTATGGATCCCTGACCCTAAAGAGAGATGGAGGAAAAGAGGAATATGGCAAGGAGGCTATGGAAGAGCAATGAGAAGACAGAAAAGCTCTGAGAGAGAATGTTATCTTGGAAGCTGAAGAAAGAGGGAGTTTTCCAGAAAAGAGTGGTCAGTGGGAAGAAATGGAAGACAGATGCTGTTTTAGAGATTACTGGCTGCTTGTAGTTTCTGCTTCTAATGCCTTGGTTTGCCAAATCCAGTCCGGATTCTACATGAATCTCCAGTTAAATGGTCAACCATATAACTGACAGGTTGTCTGATTTTGTACAGCTTAAATTTCTAAGAGAATTTAACGGGTTCATCCTGTATGTTGGTTTCACTTGGGTGACCCTAGTGCAATAAGCCATTACAGGGAGGGTAGCAGGTGAGGCTGAGTCTGTAGCTGTGGCTGGGCAGATCCCTGAGTGTGCAGGGGAAAGAGGATAAACACTGAAGATCTTGCCAATAATCATCATAACAACCCCCAGTGTTGATTAGGCACTGTTTTAAACACCTTACATGTGGTAATTCATTTCGTCTATTTGAATATAATGGTGAGCACGGAAGTCATATTACAGTGAATTGAGTCCTCTACTACTAATAATGACAATAAGTCTCTAGAAAGGCATTAATCTGACTCTTCCAAAAATGCCCTTTGCTTTGCTCTCCCTTAAAGGGGCAGAATCCTTCCCTGGGTCCACTCTTGATGATTGGGTGGGAGACTGTGCCTTCTGATCAAGTTTCCTGAGTTCTTTTAATTGGATCATCAGAATATCACACATAAAATGAGGCCTTGAGCCAGGCTGGTATGGCCACGCTAAAGTCCTGTGATCTGTTTACCTGAGAGCGTGATGAGTTTGTTGGTCTTTCTTAGCCTTAGGAATCTGCCTTCCGGTGTTTAGACAGAGTAGCAGCTGAATGAATTTTGAATTTAATTGTGCCCGAGCAGAGAGTGAACAACCTTTGCATATGCCAGCTTTTTGATGTAGACTTTTCAGAATGGTGATTTCAGGTCATTTCCAACCAAAGGACTCTTTCAGTTCATAATAATACATATTTTAATTAGCTCTCTTTGGATTGTTTATATTTGTGGAGGAAGAAACAGTGGAACAACCTACTTGAGAATGTGTTCAGAGCATGTGGCTCGTTTGACATATAAAAGCAGTGTATTAAATAAGTGTCCGGTTCGGTCGTTTATTTAGATTTAGTTGATAACTTGGATTTCAGCACTAACTGAAATGCATTGGTTCATATTAGATTAATCAATTATCATAGAATATGGAGAGCTCACCAGAACTATAATTGCAATAGCACATAGTTATGTAATGCTGATTTCAAAGGATATTTTACAAATGCATTTGTGAATGGGAGTTCGTTCTTTTAAACATTTGGACTGCTTTGGCTTTTTCTGTGGTGGGGCCTATAAGAAGACACGTCACAACGGGTCTCACTTAAAGAAGTCTTTAGCACAGAACATAAAAGTGACTGTAACTAAAGTTTGGAACATAGCATTTTATTGCGTACTGACACTGGAGGAGTTTAAGGATATTCACATCAGTTAACAAACCAACAAAACGTTTATTAAACTTCGGTTACTCATTCAACAAATACGTAATGAATACCTACTATAAGTGCAAGTATTCCACGTCATCTCTTTTCATCCTTGCAAATATTAGCAAGAACTATAATCCCACAGTTTTATGAGATTTAGAGAGGTCAGGCTTAGCTTGTTCAAGGTTCTAGGGGAGGCAGAATTTGAACTGATTCTAAACTGTCCAACCTTAAAATCTATATTACTTCCTCTTAGCTGAATCTTACCAGGAAATCAAAGCTGTATAAGCTATGGCCTCTTCTGTGTGGGGTTGACAATGACATCTACACCATCAGACTTAAGTCTGTAAATCTAGAAAACATAAGGCACAAGTCTACACCACCCAGGCAAAGTGCCACAGGATCTCATAGCTACAGGAGTTTAGGGAAGAGGCATCAAGGAAGGCAGCCAGTGCCCCTGGGGTTTGTGCTGCTTGGAGAACAGGCGGTATGTGGATAGTTGAAGGCATAGAGAGATGGTTCCAGTGGGAAGAGCTGAATGAGAAAAGGTGCAAAGCCAGAATGATCAAGCTGTGTTCAGGAAATCATAAACAGACCTGCTGCTGAGAACAAAAGTTCTGTTATCTGAGAGTAGAAAATATGGCGGAAAGGTAAATGAAACCGGTTTAGCAGAGGGCCTTAAGTTCCAAGCTAAGAATTAGGACTTTGTTCTGTGGTTTATAGGAAGCCATTACAAGTTTTGGATATAAAAGTAACATGATTTAAGGGTGTTTTAGAAAATTAACCTGATTGTCAACTGGAAAAAGAGGTGATAGAGCTGGAAATCAGTAAAGGGGCTCTGGGCCAGGCAGGGAAATGATGTGATGGCTGCTTTACAACCTTGAGGAAATCCAGAAGGAGTAGGGCTCATGGGGGACTGTGTTCAGGAATAGGTCCAAAAAGTTAGGCCAGACCAAGGGGGATATTTACACACAGCAATGGAGGGCAGGGTAGCTAGAAGGAAAGCATAGTCACAAAGAGAGGCAAAGACCAGGGCTGGAGAATCAGTTTATAGCATCAGGAGGGTCTAAGGAGTGAAATGCAGCAATGTCTTAGTCCATGCAGGCTGCTGTAACGAAGTACCATACCCTGGTGGCGTATAAACAACAGAAAGTTATTTCTTGCCGTTCTGGAGGCTGGGAAGTCCAACAGCAAGGAACTGACAGATTCAGTGTCTGGTGAGGGCTGCCTTCTTGCTATAAGCTCACGTGGAGGAAAAAGGGCCAGGTGGCTCTGTGGGGCCTCTTCATAAGAGCACTAATTCCATTCATCAGGGCTCCTCCCTCATGATCTTATTACCTGCCAAAGGCCCAACATAATCCTATCACATTAGGCATTATGTTTTCCGCAAGCAAATATAAAGGGCAAAGGGAACAAAAAAATAATTAGACCATAGCAGCCTATACATAAAAAAATGTGCAGGTTAGGGGGCAAAAGGCAAGGGGAGGACCTGCAACAAGTTCTGCTACAGAATGTGACACAAACTGAGGCACCTGGGTCAGGACCAAGGCTGAACATCATTTGGCAGCCAGCTTACCACCTACTGTAGGATAAGCCTGAAGGTTGAAATGGAAGTCACAGCAATAAAGACATGAAGAGTGTAAGTCAGAATGCTGACAGTGGAAATTGCAAGAAAGATCTTATGTGATAGAGATCATGAGGAAAGACTCAAAAGATATGTTGATACATAATTAGATCAATGATACATAATTAGAGAGGAAGGAGAGCAGTAGGTCCTATAAACCCTCATCGTCGTTTTAAGAGCAAGCCATGTTCCAAGGGTGAATTTGGAAGCTAGTTATCTGGACTTTGGAAACGTTTTATCATGAAGAGCCCTTTTCCATAAGGAGATGCTTTTTAAAAATATCAGTCTCACAGGTCAGGAGTATTGCTAGCCCCAGGATAGCCATGAAATCTAAACTTCCCCTGGCCTCACTGTCTTTCCACCTGCTATCTCCATCCAAATCTGGCTTCACATGATGGCTTTTGAGCCCAGGTGTGAAGATCTGTGAGCATCTGTGGGTATGGAAACCCCTCTCCTGAGATCCTGGGAAATAGCTCCACACACATATACACTCTCAACTTCAGCTGTGAAATTCTCCGTCTTAGGTCCTTTCTGGGGCTGGATGCAATTTCAGGATTATTGGGTCCAAAAATATTTGCTCTTTTACCCTGCAATATTCTCTGTCTAATTGCTTCTCTTGCACTGTTCTGTTTCTGAAGCAAAAAACATAGGTCTTTTGAGTATTTGCCCTTCTGTGGAGTTTCAAATCTCCTTCTTTCTCCTCCTTTCTCTTTATTTACTGGGCTCTCTCTATGTGGAAAATTAGAGGCTATGTATGTTATAATAGGAGGCTTGAGGACATAGAGAAAGCTGAATGAAAATTAATCTCACCTCCACTTTGGAGAGACAAAAGGGACTCAGAAGAGAGCACTTCTAGGTCTCATTGACTTCCTCTCAAATCAGAGTATCAGTTGTGATATTTTAAAATGTTGTCCGTAAATATCAAAGATATGCCCATACTTGTTATATGCGCACCCAGCTGTTACCAGTGTCTTGTCCATTCATTTTTCTGGTTTTTTTCTGCTTTATTTCATGATATGCTTATGAAAGGATTTCTCATATAACTCCAAGCAACTTTAACCCTTAAATTAAAAGTAAAATAATAAAATTACCTATTGTAAGAAATGTGATCAGGAAGGATAAAGAATCCAGCAATGCAGAAACTGAATGATTATATGTTTAGGTTTTCATGATTTTGTTTGCTGCTAAATCTTACTAAAATGCACTTTTTTAAACAGTTAGACTTTTAAATTTTTTAGAAGTTTTGGATTTACAGAAAAGTTGAGAAGATGGTGCAAGGAGTTCCCATGTACCCTAATACCTAGTTTACCCTATTAGTAACTTTCACGTTAGTGCGGTACATCTGTTACAATGAATGAACCAAATATACATTGTCATTAACTGAAGTCCATACTTTCTTTAGATTTCCTTAATTTTCACCTAATATTTTTCTGTTCAAGGATCCTATCCCATGTAACATTTAGTTTTGTCTCCTTAGGTTCCTCTTGGCAGTGACAGTTTCTCAGACTTTCCTTGGTTTTGATGACCTTGACAGTTTTGAGGAGTACAGGTCAGACACTTTGTAGAATGCCCCTCGTGGAGTTTGTGTGGTGTTTTCCTGGTGATTAGAATAGGCAAAAAACTAACATGGTTATGGTAAATATGAAGGTCAGGCAGGCTCAGGGCTCCAGTCAACCTAGTGTGTATCCCGGCCGATTGGCAGCTCCTAGCAACTGTCTCTATCAGGCTTCCACCCTGGCACCTGGGTTCACTCGATCCTGCATTGCACTCACTGTGGGGAGGTGAAGTTCCAACTCAGCCAGACGCAGAACCCTGACCTGGAGAGCACCAAGGAGGGTGCCAAGGAGAGGTGGCTCACCTGTGCTCTGGGAGCGAGGAGCTGCCGTCGGGGTGTGTCCAAGGTTAGTTACATAGATTGTACCAGCTGGAGACTGGAGCCAGAGGAAGAGCTGCTTCAAGCAATTTCACTAAGAGGCGGCAGTCCAAGGAAAATAAGGCAGATTCCAGAGCATATGAGCAGAACCAAGACGGAAAGCACAGAACATATGGTTATGATTCCAAGTGAAAGATGCAGCCAAAGCTCTTCAATGTCATAAACCTGTTCCTTCCGGCAGGGTATCTGAAAAAGCCAGAGCTGGGTGGTTTATCATCCAATGGAAACTCCATAGTCTCTTCTCTTCAGATAATGCCTTGTTTGTAACCACTGCACAGACCTCTGGATTGACATCCAGCGTATGTGGTAGATAGAGGACTGGAAGTGTACAAGACCTCTAATAGCACAGTCCCATGAGGAGAGGGGCTTCTTTACTTTTCTTGGCAAACATCTGAATGATGCTTGCAAACTGTCTGAATTTGCCCTCTAGGATTTTCCAACAATCTGCATGTTTTTCAGATGTTTTGGGAAAAAATTAAATACTATAAAAAGTCATGTGGAATTTTTTTTTAAAAGATGCCATAAATATGACCTCCGTCTGTTTTTTTCTTTGTCGTCATTGTTGCAATTTTTTCATGCTATTCAAATTCTTATCTCTTTGACATTAATCTGTGGTTTATTTCCTACTAGCGGCTTCTAAAAGTCAAATCAACTTAGTTGTGTATATGTTTTCCCCTTAAATTGTTTTCTTATTCACAGCATTAACTTATTCAACATAACCTTCTGTAGCAGGAATTGATGAAAATGATAATTTTTGATCTTAAAGAAATTCTATTAAAGTTTTTTTGGGGTCTGATCACAATCTGATCATAATTCATAAATTTCAGATTTGGATCATTTTTTTGTTGCCCAGTAACTTCGACAAATGATTTAATTTGCTCTTTCAGGAGTTCCTCAAATCATTTCTCTCAATTTTCACAGCTGATATTTTGTCTGTCTACCTGATATGGTTATTTCCCTTGTAACTCAAGAGCAGTTTAACACAAAGTATAATCCGATAGTGTTGGTGGCTTCCAGGAGGCTTTGTCTGCATGATAAGTAAATGTGTATTGTGAAACTGTCTTCCCGGGGTTGGATTTAGCATGATCTGTTGTTGGCTCCCTTTATTCACAATCTCTCTTTACACAAAATACTTATGAACTAGATTTTCTTTCATGTTAAATCCCTTTTAAAACATGTTATCTCATGGAGGTGCACACCTGTAGTCGTAGCTACTGGGGAAGCTGAGGAAGGAGGATTGCTTGAGCCCAAGAGTTCCAAGTCCAGCTTGGGCAACATAGCAAGACCTCGTTTCTAAAAAATAATCAAAACAGCAATAAAACCCCTGTGTTACGAATTTTTAATTCAGTAACACTTGTTCAGTTAAAACTTTCCTATCTACCAGTAACCGTAGTATTGGAATTGAACCTTAAATGTCCAGTTGGTGGTGACTGCATCAAAGTTGAATAAGACAGCCTTCTTGCTGTTCAGCTGTTTAGATAATGTACGTATATTGTTAGGGCACCTTTCTCTGGGAGGTTGCCATTTGTCATATCAATTTCCAGAAGCTGTTATACCTTCACGGGCATTTATTCTCTGAATGACATTTAAATGGTGACACAAATCACCACATGATCAAGTGAAATGGACTATACTTTAAAGATTATCAGTGTAGAGCTCACTGCATCTCATTATATATTTTAAAGGGATTCATTGCCTTAAATATTTGCTCTCAGGATGTCAAGGTTTATATATATATATATGTGTGTGTGTATATATATATGTGTGTGTGTGTATATATATATATATATATGAGTCACAGTTTCACTTTGTTACCCAGACTGGAGTGCAATGGTTCATTCATGGCTCACTGCAGCCTCCTGGGCTCAAGGGGTCCTTTTACCTCAGTCTCCCCAGTTGCTGGGATTATAGGCATGAGTAGCCATGCCTGGCTAATAGTATTTTCTTATTTGTTGGTTTGATTTGGTTGTTGTTCTGTTGGTTGCAACTTGTTTTACAGGACTCACTTGTGTCCACACATCTGTGATCCCTTTGAACTTTAAGAATCAAGCCATTGTCTGGGAGCAGTGGCTCATACCTGTAATCCCAGCACTTTGGGAGGCTGAGGCAAGCCAATCACGAGGTCAAGAGAGTGAGACCATCCTGGCCAACATGGTGAAACCCCATCTCTACTAAAAATACAAAAATTAACTGGGCATGGTGGCGTGCACCTGTAATCCCAGCTACTCGGGAGGCTGAGGCAGGAGAATCACTTGAGCCCAGGAGGCAGAGGTTTCAGTGAGCTGAGATCTTGCCACTAAAAAAAAAAAAAAAAAAGAATCAAACCATTTTGGCCTCACCATTTTCTGGTTGAGAAATTCTTTGTATTTTAGATATAGATTTATTTCCAAATTTAATATTGAAAACTAGAATATAGAGAAGGAAGATAGTTACCTAAAATGACCTAACCCTCAAGATGATTATTATTACTATTAGCATTTTTCCATGATTTTCCAGACTTTTTTCTATATAGCCTTATACATATAAATACATATATTTTAACAACGAAATTAATGTTAACTCACTCTGTAAGCGGTTTTCTCACCTATTCATCATACGGATGTACCATAATCCAGCTGATTGATGGACATTTTTGTTGTTTCTGATTTCACTGTTTTAGATAATATTGCTATGAACATCCTTGGATAATGATTCATTTTTCTGTATTATAATGTTGAGATTATTTGAGAATCAGAGAAACTGGCAGAGAAAATTATAGTGAGTCATTGTATGTTTGCAACAAAACTTGCATAATTTCATTTCCATGAGAGGATGTGGAATGAACTAAAACGGAAACTTTTCTTTTAAAGAATGAGCTTTTTGTTTAGATATAGTGGTTCATTCCTGTAATCCCAGCACTTTGGGAGGTTGAGGCAGGAGAATCGCTTGAGTTTAGGAATTCTAGATCAGCCCGGGCAACATGGCAGTTGCTCTACACTACAAAAGAATACAAAAATTATCCAGCCACAGTGGTTTGTGCCGATAGTCCCAGCTACTGAGGAAGCTGTGGTGGGAGGATGGCTTGAGCCGGAGAGGTGGAGGCGGCAGTGAGTCATGATCACACCACTGCACTGCAGCCTGGGTAACAGAGTGAGACCCTGTCTCAAAAAACGAAAAAAAAAAAAAAGAAAAAGAAAAAAGAATGAATTTTATATTTTTGAAATTTTAAAACATGTTACAAAAACAACTATCAGAACCATAGATGTCTATACTAAAAGTAGAAAAGTTAATTATAACTACATAAGAATTCTAGAAATAGTTTCAAACTATCAGAAGACATCCAAAGTAGAAGGGAAATAAATTGTAATATATTTGAGATCGCTGGATGTAATGATGGAAAATAAATAAAATTGATCCGTGTAAGCACATAATAAATTATAATAATTTCATATTTAAAAAATTGGTACAGTTTAATTGTATCAAGGTAGCTAGAAGTTTGAAGAATATTTTTGGCCCAGGTATGTATGATTAATGATCAAATGGAAGACACCAACAATAGGAATTTTTCTGTATATTCATAAAATATTCTTTAATATGATATAATAGATATAATATGTGATATATAATAAAGTACAAACCAAAAGGAGAGCAAGTGAACAAAAAGTATATATTATATAATTAATAAAAATTTTATAATACAAAGCATAGAAAAAAGAAGCATCAAAATGTTTTTATTTATGTAATAATTTTCCTCCTCTCCTCTCCTCTCCTCTCCTCTCCTCTCCTCTCCTCCCCTCCCCTCCCCTCCCCTCCTCTCCTCTCTTTCCCTTTTCTTTCCTTTCCCTTTTCCTTTCCTTTTTCCTTTTCTTCCCTTCCCTTCCCCTCCCTTCCCCTCCCCACCCCTCCCTTCCCCTTCCTTCCCCTCCCCACCCCTCCCCACCCCTCTCTTCCCCTCCCCTCCCCTCCTCTCCTCTCCTCTCTTTCCCTTTTCTTTCCTTTCCTTTTTCCTTTCCTTTCCCTTTTCCTTTCCTTTTTCCTTTTCTTCCCCTCCCTTCCCCTCCCTTCCCCTCCCCACCCCTTCCTTCCCCTTCTTTCCCCTCCCCACCCCTCCTTTCCCCTCCCCTCCCCTCCTTTCCTTTCTTTTTTTACAAGGTCTCTCTCCATTGCCAAGGCTGGAATTCACTAGTGTGATAAGGGCTCACTGCAGCCTTGACTTCCTGGGCTCACTCGATCTCCTCCCACCTCAGTTCCCTGTGTAGCTGGGACTACAGGCACGTGCCACCACACCCAGCTAATTTTTACCTTTTTTTCTAGAGATAGTCTCTCACTATATTCCCCAGGCTGGTTCCTATCTCCTGGACTCAAGCAATTCTCTCACCTTGACCTCCCAAAGTGCTGGGATTATAGGCGTATATCACTGCACCCAGCCCAAAACATATTTTTAAAAAGTGGATGAGATCATTGTCCAGATTGTAGTTAATTAATATCAAAGAGGCAAACACACGAACGTCCTAAGTAACTTATTACACAGAAAAAGGCGTATGCTTACCAAAATAAGTACAAATCAACCTGGGGAAAAAACAGTAAAAATACAAACACAAAGAAGTAGTTGAATATTTAGAAGTAGGTATATCGTGGTAGCCTGGTAACTTGGTTTTGTCACTTGGAAAATGAACTGGCAGTATACAATGAGACCTACAAAATAGTTTATAAATTTTGATACTCAATAATTTCACTTTGGGTTGTATATCCAAAAGAACTAATCTGAAAGGAAAAAATATATCATTGTGAAACATTTGAAGCTACTCATGCTATGAAAGTGAAGTGAGAATGATTTTTAAATTGTTTACATTATAGTGTAGTATGAAAAGCCTGATTATGTATTATCTCCTTCAATCCTCAGGGAGGAAGCAGTGACAAGGAGCTCACATGACGGGGACTGGAAACTAGGAGTCCTGTCTATGCAGGAATAAGACCCAGACTTAAAACCTGGCTACATCCTGTGTCTTCCGGGTGTGGGACTTCAGCCCCCTTCCCAATAGCTCTGAGCAGTAGTTTTCAGATCTGGAAATGGGTCACCATGTTCAGTCTCTATAGCTCCCAGGTTTTGAGCAGTAACTGAGATAATGCACATGGAAGTGGAGCTCCTTCCATGGGCCTGATAGGGCAGTCATTGGGGTTGCAGCTTTCTGAAAATGGGTCTTTAAATAATCTTCAAACTGCACACTGAGGAGCGGGAAGATTTGGAACATGTTTAATCAGCAAGGGAGCAATGAAAGCAGAGCCCAATGGCAATGAAGGCCAAGTTAAAACAGGGCAGAGTGGAGTTGTAATGAGAGAAGTAAAGGGGACTTGTTTGCACCACCTGGGGAAGCGTAGGGTTCAGAGGGGATTCAAGGGCACGTGCTTGTTTTTTTTAATTGAGACATTATGAACATCTCAAAAAAAAAAAAAAAAAAAGCTTTGGGCATTGGTAAGCTCCACCAGACACCTGGTTTAGAGCTTTTTCATTCCCCAAGAGTCCTCCTCCCTTCCGTGACACTCCTCCCTGAGACACATGCTTGGATTTGGCCCTGGAAATGCCCCGCCCCACCATGAAACCATCTAGTCTTTTCCCCAGGTTACTTCTCTTGCAGTCACGCAAAATCAAGGCTGAGGCTCTCTTTCACGACCCTCGGCACATCACCTGAGTTCTAGGAGCCACTTTGTCAGTCCCCTTTCTGTGCCGCCAATGGGAGTGAGGGGTGGGCCTGGCAGAGACACACATGCCACCCTGGGCTTTGTGACAAGCCCTGGACTCTAATGGGTCAAACCCAGGGCAAAGGCCATCCTCCATCTAGGTAACGAAGTGTTCATGATTCTGTGACAGCCAGGACAAGGGCAGTACGTTTGCAGTAGAATGACACTGCAGACTGGTGGACCTTAGTGTAGGGTATGTCCTGGCCTGGCTTTAATAATCAGAGCAGCAGTAATGACAACAACGTTGCGTGTGTGCTTGCGTGTGTGTGCGTGTGTGTAAAACTGGTGCAGTCCTCTCCACTGTCTGATTCGGTCATGAGTGCCACATCCTCCCCAGAGTTGGGTTAGAGTGGACCCAGATCCCCAGAACCCTTTTAAACCTGGATGATTTAGAATTCAAACTGCCATCACTTCTCCAGACTAGATTAAATGCCACCTGGACTGATCAGATTCAACATCTTACCATGTGTCTGGTATTTTCTTTGCTACTTTATGTGGATAATTATCTTATTTAATCCTTTCAGCAATCCTAGGAAGAAAGTATTTTTATCCCCATTTTACAGAGAAAGATATGGAAGTTCAGAGATGTTAATAACTTGCCCCAGGTCACAGACAAATCAGCTGTGAAGCAGGTTTCAAATCCAGGTTTGCTTGATTCCAAAATCCATACTCATGCTACTCCGATGCATGCTACCGAGAGTTTTTCTGGGTCAGTAATGGGAAGAAGGTAGGGATTTTTACAAAATTTGTCTTAGGGACCCAGTATACAAATATGCCACTAACTTTGGGGTTTCCGGGCCACTTCCTGATAAGCCGCAGAGTTCGATGGGATGCTGAGGATGTCTGTGTGTTTTCTATGTACACACAGCAAGACGGACATTTTTTCCTTTAACATGTGTTTTGCTTTCTATAGAGAGAATCCTTTTTCTGACAGTCACTTTCTTTCCAAAGCTTAGAACATCCTAGGCTCTTTAGCAGAGACTACAGCTTTCAACAAGAAAAAGAAAAGGTTTTGGCCACTCTGCCCCTTTGCGGTTCAAGTATAATTCAAAATATCTGCTTCTATTTGTTTGCCTTTTGCAAAACATCAAGGGTGATTTTGAAATCAATAGAAGTAAAACATTTGACTGAACCAAAAGATCCCAGTACCTGGCCATCTGAAAGTATTTATTTATTTGTTTAAACATTGCTGGAGTAATAGAAAATTTAAATGCACTTATCAAAGACCAAAAGTTCAGAGATTAGATACTATGTTAGAGTCATTCCTTCGAATTAATTTTGAAATGTTTTCAAAAACGAAGAACTTGCTGGGGAGACAATTATCAAGATCATAGCAAAGTTCCCCTAGAAGATTAACAGAGCTTGGAGTTCATTGTGGATCTTTGCCTGTGTGGAGAAGAAACAGCCAAAGTAGAGGAAACAAAACTGTCTCTATAGGCAAATTAAATTTTAGTGGATGTTCATGTGCACAGGTGGGCAGCAGCACCTTAGTCTAGTATGCTGTGATTGGGATCAGAGTCCTTTTCCATAAATGCAGCAGCATTGAGCAATATAATTCCACCATCTAAAATCTGACTGCTTAATTTTTTTTTTTTTTTTTTTTTTTTGAGACAAAGTCTCGCTCTGTTGTCCAGGATGGAGTGCAGTCACACAATCTTGGCTCACTGCAATCTCCACTTCCTGGGTTGAAGGGATTTGCCTGCCTCAGCCTCCCAAATAGCTGGAATTACAGGCATGTGCCACCCTGCCCAGCTATTTTTTGTATTTTTAGTAGAGACAAGGTTTCGCCATGTCGGCTAGGCTGATCTCCAACTCCTGACCTCAAGTGATCCACCCACCTCAGCCTCCCAAAGTGCTGGGATTACAGGTGTGAACCACCACACTCAGCCTTGTTTGCTTACTTTACAAAATAGCTCTGTGTGTGTGTGCGCGTGTGTACATGGTAAAGTTTACAATGAAATACACGTGTTTAGTATACATTCAGTGAGTTCTAATAAATGTATACATGTGAGTGCCTCAAACCCTTATCAACACATAAAGCATTGCCATCACCCCAGAAGCAATGGCAGTTCTGAATTAGTGCATTAGTTTTCCATATTTTGGGACTTCATGCAAATGGAATCATATATAATATGTCGTTTTTTTGGATAAGGCTTCTTTGACTCAGCGTAATGTTTTCCATTCATTATCATCCATATTGCATGTATTAATAGTCCATTCCTTTTGATTGTTGAATAGTATAACCATTATATAAGTATTCTACACTTTCAGTTGGGTTGTTTTCTATTTTCCTGTTGATGGACACTTGGCTGTTTCCAGTTTTGAGTCAAATAAAGTTGCTAAGGACATTCTAGTATAAGTCTTTTTGTGGACACATTTTTATTTCTCTTGAATAGATGTCTATGAATGGAATTGCTGAGTCATGGGGAAGGGAAATGTAAATGTCAGGATTTTTTTCCCCAGGATTATTGTCCCACTTCACACCTCCACCATCAAAATACGAGAGCACATCCTTGCTGCCATTAGATGTTATCGGTGACCTCTTATTTTAGTTTTAATTTGCATTCTTCTGGATGACTAATGACATTAAGCATTTCATAGTTCTTTCCTGGCCATGTATATATCTTCCTTTGTAAAGTGACTGTTCAAATCTTTTTCCATTTTAAAACATTGAGTTTTCTTTTTTTTTTGCTTTTTTTTTTTTTTTTTTTGAGATGGCGTCTCACTCTGTCACCCAGACTGGAGTGTAGTGGCGCAATCTCAGCTCACTGCAACCTCCACCTCCTGGGTTCAAGTGATTCTTCTGCCTCAGCCTCCCGAGTAGCTGGGATTACAGGCAAGTGCCACCATGCCCGGCTAATTTTTGTATTTTTAGACGGGGTTTCACCATATTGGCCAGGCTGGTCTCAAACTCCTGACCTCATGGTCCGCCCACCTCAGCCTCCCAAAGTGCTGAGATTACAGGCATGAGCCACCGCGCCTGGCCGGGTTGTCCTTTTGTTACTGAGTTGCCAGTGTGCTTTACATTTTTTCACATGGTGTGTGTGTGTGTGTGTGTGTGTATATATATATATACATATATATATATAAACCCTCTCCCTCAGGGAGTGGAGCCCCAGTTACTTCTTCTTTTTGTCTGTCTTTCTCCCCAGAATGATGCCAGGGATTCTTGTTTGTTTAGTACGATATTCCCAATGCTTCAGATTACCACTGGCACAGAGTAGGAGCTCAATAAACATTTACTGAAAGAATCAACAAATAATCAAGTGAACTGACTTTTGGGTCTGATATTCAGACACAATGTTCTTGACCTTAATGGCATTAATTAACAAGGAAATTGAAAAAAGGATATTTAAATGGTATCCTTGAGGTATTACATATGCTTGGCACCAAGGACGCAGAATACCTTCAGGGGACTGGACATGGTGGCTTATGCCTGTAATCCCAGTGCTTCAGAAGGCTGAGGTGGGAGTATCACTTGGGCCCAGGAGTTGGAGATCAGCCTGGGCAACATGGTGAGACCCTATCTGTACAAAAAAAAAAAAAAAAATTAACCAGGCATGGTGGTGTGCATCTGTAGTCCCAGCTACTTCTCAGGCTGGGGCGGGAGGATAGCTGGATCCTGGGAGTTCGAGGCTGCAGTGAGGCCTGATTGCACCACTGAACTCCAATCGGGGTGACAGAGTAAGTCCTTGTCTCAAACAACAACAACAAAGCCCAAAATAGAATACCTTCAGGGGATTTGTTCACCCAGGGGAGATACTGCTAGACTATCTCATGGAGTGGCCTCATTTGTCCCCATATATGAGCCCTCTAGTGTAAGTCATCATCTGCCACATTCTGGGACTATACCCCCACTTCCAAGTCTTGGGTTCCAACCAGATTTGCTTAATGGATGAGCAGAACATCTAGCTTTAGAGGGTTTTAGGTAACTTCACCCAGCTGATCCCACTGTGCCTTTAACCACCTCCCTCTTGGCCCCCTCCACCACTGATAATGCCTGTTCCCTGACCATTGGCCCCTCTGCCTGGCTCTGTCTCACTAGCAGGCCCATCCCCACTCTGTGCTCTGCCCTTCTTAGCACCCCTAAAAGGCCAGGCAGGAAAGGACGGGACAAGTTGATTATGACATCCCTTTCTAGCTCTAAGGAATTCAATAATTCTCATTTTCATCCCTAAAGACATTTACCAGCAGTTGTAAATGGGGCTTTCCTAATTTGACACTGAAAGGTCAGTAGGGCCCCCTAAGTCTTGAAGCCATTTTCCTGGTCCCAATCCAGCAGATTCCATCCTATTCGGTTTGGGGCGTGTCTACAGTGAATAAGTGAATCATCAGCTTCACGTTTGTAGAGAACTTTGCCATTTGCATGTTCATATCTGTCATCTTATGTAAACTGCCAAACAGTTCTAGTTGTAGCCCTCTTTAGTTTCTATTTTCACAAAGTTTCTATTTCCCAAAGCAAAAAGAGGTGACTTTTCATTTCTTTTTTTTTTTTCATTTTGGTTTCTTTTTTTTTTTTTGAGACAGTGTCTCGCTCTGTTGCCCAGGCTGGGTCTCGCTCTGTTGCCCAGGCTGGAGTACAGTGTTGCAATAGTGGCTCACTGCAGCCTTGGCCTTCTGGGTTCAAGTGATCCTCCCATCTCAGCCTCTCCAGTAACTGGGACTACAGACATGTGCCACCATGCCTGGCTAATATGTTTTTATTTTTCATAGAGATGAGGTCTCACTATGTTGCCCAGGCTGATCTCAAACTCCTGAGCTTAAAAAATCCTCCCGCCTTGACCTCCCAAAGTGCTGGGATTACAAGCATGAGCCACTGCTCCTGGCAGAGTTTTCAAAAACCTCCAGCTCTTGCTAAAAAAAGTTGGTGCTTTCTTAGTTCTGGTGGGTATGCATGTGTAATATTTAAAAGGCTCATAGATTTTTACAGGTCAGAAACCTGGATTCTGTCTGTCATTAGAAATTCAATTACATGCCACAGACATATATGAGTAGTTCCTAACCTTTTAATTTAACCATTATTATGGATTTTCCCCCCTTGGATCACATGTTATTTTCTTTTAAGTCCACCAAAAACTGTATTTATTGGCTCACTTTACCTTTTTTATTCATCAGACTTATACCTCCCAGTCAGAGTTTAGAATCAGGATCAGGTAGTCTCTTACCTCACTAAGCTGATTTTATTACAGCCAAAATAAAGACATTTGATATTTGAATTAGCTTCCAAACCTAACAAGTGCATTTCCATTTCTGCTGGGCTTTTTGAAAGATTAAAAAGTTCATGCATTGACCCTTGAGAAAGTGGAAGCAAAGTTTAGTTCTTGTGAAGGAGTAGCCCTGTGTGTTCAGGGACTTCACTCTTGCCTTGTCTGTGATGTCTGAGTGGGAGTAACGGGGATATTACTGACTTTAACCCTTTTCACTGTGATCTGGGCCTTTCTCTGGCTCTATAGGGACTGGGGATCAACCACCCCCACCCTAGTATTTCCTCAGCTACTGGAGTATTTGGGTTCTCAGTTCAAGCTCATAGGACTTGGGGAGAACATGCATTCATTGAAACAAAGACATTCCCCTAAGGTGCAAAAGTTAAAATGTCATGCAACCAGAACTATTACCTAAAATCAAAAAGTGTCCAATTTGGATTATACTCTCAAAGGACCACGATGAGTATTCTCAAGTCAGTGTTTGTTTCTAAATTAATAGAATTAATAAATGTTATTCTGTTTGCCAATTATAGAAGAAGAGATACAGTTGGGGGAAGACTATTAATGTAATATGGAATTGCATTATAATTGTATTATTTAGCAGATTGTGTTGCATGAACCAATGAAATTTGATGCTGTAATGCTGTAATTTAAAAATAATTATTTTATGGAAGCAAAACTGCTTATGAATAACATTAAGTGAAATGCAGAATGAATAACTTAGGTATGTAGACTCACAACTAAGAAATATATATATATACATGTAGCTAATGGCTCAGGGTAATCTGCAGAAATGAAAAAAATTATATTAGAATGGACAAGGGTGAGTCTCTTTCAAAATATTTTTTGTATAAGTTGTTACACGTATCAGTTTTGCAATTAAAAGTTTAAGATGGATTTATATTGGCTCCAGTGAAGAATATGTGTTTTATTAACTAATACTGTGCTTGATTTTGTCTTATTTTATAGGAGTACCAACAGAAATCCACCAATGTAGTCTATCAGGCCCACCATGTGAGCAGGAATAAGAGAGGGCAAGTGGTTGGAACAAGGGGTGGGTTCCGAGGATGTACCGTGTGGCTAACAGGTATGTCATGTTCAGATATATATATAGAGAGAGAGCAAACTGACATGTGACACAATTTTATGGAAATTAGTGTAACGTATTACATGCTTGTTTTATCATTAGAAGGAGGCTGAGAGATGTAGTAGAAAGCCTGGATATTAGTCCTAACCCTACCATCAGTGAGAAATAGAGTCAAGGTCAACTATAGGAATAAGAGTCTGATCAAGTCAACTGTGAAAGTCTCTAGTTGTCACTTTTCTCCTCTTTGGCAGGAAAGGATGAGACAAGATGATTATGACATCCGCTTTCAGTGCTGAGGGATTCAATAATTCTCATGTTCATCCCTAAACATATTTACTGGCAGTTATGAATGAGGCTTTCCTAATTTGACATCAAGCATTTGGCTGTCCATAAGGTTTTGGATGTTTAGAGATATTTGTTATTGTTGCCTAATGTTTTGACATTCTAGGAGACTATTTCACTTACTATATAAGCTAACAAACAAACATAAGAATCTGTACAAGAAGGAAAACTAGTAATTTCCATTTGGCTGAGGATTGCCCTTGTTTATAGAAATAACTTGCTGTTGCTGAAGTGACTGAATGACTCTCCCTTTTCTTGTGTTTTTATAGCCACAGAATGTCAAAGCTAAGAGTTAGTGACAGAACTGGAATTAGAACCTGATTCCCAGTAGCTGGCCCCAGGCTATTACCTTGCACTCTGAGTCCAAGGTAGACAAAATTATGTCTGGACTGAAAAGGAAAATCCAATTTCATTTCATAGACAACAGTTTTCAAATGGAATGAGCTCACCTGCAAAACTATGTTTATTCAGGTTATAAAATGTTTTCTAACCTGAAGCTCATTCTAAACAATCTGGCAGCTAGGGACCTGCCTTGCATCTTTTCTTGCTATCCTAAGTCTTTGCCCTTTTCTGTCCCAACCAGCCTCATTCTTGTCCTCTTCAAGTTTTTTCCTTGTGCCTTTGGTTTCCTGGTTTCATTCATGCCTGGACTGTGCATCAAAGCAACTTTCTGCAGCCTCCAGTGCAAGGACGGATAGTGAGCACGGAACCTGCTGTGCTCAAATATGCACCATCCTTCTGTCATTACTCCTGAAATGTTTACCTCAACTCCCCCCAAGAGACGTAATTGCAGCAGTAGGTACAGCTGTATTCTGGAAGACCCCCTCCTGTTATATGTTGCTCTTCATGCAAAGATCACTGGTGAAAACAACTTTCGTGTTGGGCTATGCACATGAAGTCCATTTTCTCTAATGTGACACCCCTTGAAAAGAAAAAGAGAACTGGTAGAAGAGAAACATGTCTTTCTCCTTCTGTACTCTTAAAATGAATTATCTTTTCATTAGAGGAAGAAAAGAATAGATGGCAAATTTTAAAAATCAAGGCCGGGCTTGGTAGCCCATGCCTGTAATCCCAGCACTTTGGGGGGCCAATTCGGGTGGATCACCTGATGTCAGGAGTTCAAGACCAGGCTGGCCAACATAGCAAAACCCTGTCTCCCTACTAAAAATACAAAAATTAGCTGGGCGTGGTGGTGCACGCCTGTAATCCCAGCTGCTCGGGAAGCTGAGGCAGGAGAATCACTTGAACACAGGAGGCGGAGGTTGCAGGGAGCCGAGATCCGCCACTGCACTCCAGCCTGGGTGACAGAATGACACTCCATCTCAAAAAATAAAAATAGAAAATTAAATTAAATTTAAAAATCATTTTTCTAATTTATTTTTTATTCTTATGTTAAAAGGTAGGCTGTTGACCAGGCAGACCAGAAGAAACAAAATATTTTAAATCCATAGACTCAGATTTTAGCCCCAACTGCACCTCCATGAGCTATGTGACTTTGGACAAGCCAGTTAGGCTCTCTAAGCCTCAGTTTTCTTATTTGTACAATGAGAATAAAGACAGTACCTGACTTATGGAGGGGTTTATAGAACTAAATCAATAAAAGACAAATGCACTTTGCACAGTGCTTGGCACACAGTTATCAGTAACTGTAATTAGTGTTACCTTAATGTATGAAAGTACGCGCGCCAACAATCTGGTTACATATACTTACCGTAATTTAACTCTTAGTTTCCTGAGAACTGAAGCAAAATGGAAGGACATTTCTGTTATTTCTCTCATTTTCTGACATGAGAGAACACACCAGAGATTCAGGAGTGCCATTTCCCCTACCCTATAACCTGACATAAATACTAAGAAGAATTTATCACGTACGTCTTTATTCAAATGAAAAGGAGTAACAGAATTACAGACAATTACCTTAAAAAATGATTTAGTGACATTCGTGTTGACACGTTCTTCATATAGCCGTTTCTTCTAATGGTCCTCTGTCAAAGCCAAGGGCATGGCTTTAAACTATAACTAAAAGTATGGAGACTATTTATTTACCTTTTGCAGATCACCTTTTGCCCCCAAATCTTCCTTCTTCTCTGTCCTTCATTCCTGCTTTTTCCATCTTTTTCCTCTTTTCTGCTGTAGTCTTCTCTGTATGAATGTCTTGGCTTTTTTCCTCTGTCATGCCCAGCTGCTGTCGGACGGAAGCTTGGCACCATGAAATATTCTTAGGTTCAGAGATCTTTAGGACAAAGATCCTAAAATCCTAAAGGAGTCATTTTGTTTTAGAGTGCTAGCCTTTAGGGTAGTTCAGATTTAAACTGTTAAATAATTTGGGCAGGTTGTGTTTCTTTCCCTTTCTTCTTATGTTCCTCCTCATATGGAAATTACAAAGTGTGTTCCCGATCATTGCGCTTTGAAACCGTGGTGAAAGCCACATGGTAACTCTTTTCTCATATAAATACTCTAGAGAATCTTTACACCTAAGAGTGTGACATATGGCAGCTCTGAATACATCTGCTCCCTAGCTCAGGCCGGCTTTCTGTCTTTATGTTTTGAGAGTCATTTTGGAGACATCTCGAAGCCAAAGGACAGCATGCGGGCTCTGTGAGGCGGTTGTTCAGTGGCATCCACAAGGGAGGGGGACTTACTATTCTCCAGGGGCTGGCTGTTCCCCTGCATTCCGGCTGATTGCTGACTTTGAAGGGAATATGAGACCACTGTCACCATATCTTTTGATTTTTTCAAGAGAATACGGTATCTGGATTTGCACATACAACTTCCTTTGTGCTTTGGAGACAAGGCCTCGCTCTGTTACACAGGTTGGAGTGTAGTGGTGCCATCACGGCTCACTGCAGCCTTGACTTCCCAGGCTCAAGGGGTCTTCCCACCTCAGCCTCCTGAGTAGCTGGGACCACAGGTGTGTACCACCACACCCGGCTATTTTTTTGTTTTGTTTTTTGAGGATGCAGGGTCTCACTATGTTCCCCAGGCTAGTTTTGAACTCCTGGGCTCAAGTGATCCTCCCACCTTGGCCTCCCAAAATGCTGGGATTGCAGGCATGAGCCCATGCCCAGCCTGTATGACAACTTTCTAATCTTTAAAACACTCTGCAGCCCAAACAGAACACATCAAGGACCACATGTAGCCCCCAAATCTCCCTATTTATGAAGCCTGCTTGCTTTGAAAAGCTATAATCCTAACACAGGACAAATAGTTATTTCAAAATTTGACAGAAATGTAAGTATTTGCCTTGTAGTCAACTACACTGATTTCTTTCTTTCTTTCTTTCTTTCTTTCTTTCTTTCTTTCTTTCTTTCTTTCTTTCTTTCTTTCTTTCTTTCTTTCTTTCTTTCTTTCTTTCTTTCTTTCTTTCTTTCTTTCTTTCTTTCTTTCTTTCTTTCTTTCTTTCTTTCTTTCTTTCTTTCTTTCTTTCTTTCTTTCTTTCTTTCTTTCTTTCTTTCTTTCTTTCTTTCTTTCTTTCTTTCTTTCCATTTAGTTATATTTAAAATTGCTAGATTAGTTCACAATTTGTCATCTTAAACTATCCAGGCTGATGTCAGTCTGCTTTATCTGTTCTGAACAGGTCTCTCTGGCGCTGGAAAAACAACAATAAGTTTTGCCCTGGAGGAGTACCTTGTCTCCCATGCCATCCCTTGTTACTCCCTGGATGGGGACAACGTCCGTCATGGCCTTAACAAAAATCTCGGATTCTCTCCTGGGGACAGAGAGGAAAATATCCGCCGGATTGCTGAAGTGGCTAAGCTGTTTGCTGATGCTGGCCTGGTCTGCATTACCAGCTTTATTTCTCCATTCGCAAAGGTAAAAAAAAAAAAAAAAAAAAAAGGCACTGCACACTATTCCCACACACAGTGCAAGTGCTCTCCAACTGCTAGGGGAAGGAATCAGGTAGGGTGGGCCTAAGAATGTCTCCTTTCAATTTCCCGACTATTTCTTTCCCCCATCACAGGCTCTCTCATTTCCTCTATTTAATATTGGTTACGTAAAGAGAGTTCCTTCCTTTCCAGATGCCAGGGCACCAGTGGACATAAATCCTTCCATGTTCACAATTATAAGGAACATTTGGTCAGAGTCGAAGGGAAGAGAAAGTTAAACAAGAGAAACTCTAAAGCTCTGTAATTTTAGTTGTCAGGAAAAGGATCTAGCTAAAGAAAAGAGCAGTTCACAGCCAAAGCTTCGGGTTCTATGTGTTTAATGCTGACATCACTGAGGTGGAGTGTCGCTCTTCTTTTAAGTCAGGAAATTTCTGGGAGCCAAACATCAGATGTAGCTTAGAACACATCCTTTGAATGCAATGCTCCCATATGGCCAGTGCTTTCCTGCTAGGAGGGCCTATTTTCCATCATTTTCTGTGAAAGTCCTTGAGAGAGCTGTGTTTACCAGAGTGAAATTTCTGGACTTTCTCTCAAGCACTCTGCAAAGCACAAACCCCAGTGTTATCTCAAGGCTATTGAAAACCAAAGTACACAGTGTTTTGTGATTTAGAATTTCACCATGAAACCTCTTTTTACATTCTTAAACATATTGCTTTTCAGGATCGTGAGAATGCCCGCAAAATACATGAATCAGCAGGGCTGCCATTCTTTGAAATATTTGTAGACGCACCTCTAAGTATTTGTGAAAGCAGAGACGTAAAAGGCCTCTACAAAAGGGCGAGAGCTGGGGAGATTAAAGGTAAGAGAATTGGCTAGCAGCATCTTTACCAGTTACTTAGGCTGTCAGTCCTTATTTTGTCCTAAGAAATCTGCCTTGAGTTTCAAACTCTCTTTTCCAAAATTGCATATAACATACACAACTTTTTATCGCATCATGATATATTCAATATGCCCAGAGGCTTATTAAAATGTAGGGTTTTATTTTTAAGAATTGTCATCTCAGCCATATGCAATGAAGTTCAGAGAACTAGAATGGATATTTATATGTGAGTATGTGTGTAGAGGAGTGTTTCAGAGTTTTTCCTTATTCTTATCTTCCTTTTTGATTTTGATCATCTATAGAGGGCTTCAACTTACCCAGCCAGATTTTGTTGACAATTTGGGGCTGTTCCTATTGAAAATATAGCTATTTATTTTCTTACTTATGGCTAGAAGTCAAGGATGGCTCTTTGACCTTTCCTGTTAAAATGTGAATTTTCAGTTTAATACATTATTCCAACATGTGTTTTGCCTTATTGATTAAAAAGGTTATTCTGTCAATACAGATGTGATGATTGTCACCCATATGCCTTGCAGGATTTACAGGTATCGATTCTGATTATGAGAAACCTGAAACTCCTGAGCGTGTGCTTAAAACCAATTTGTCCACAGTGAGTGACTGTGTCCAGCAGGTAGTGGAACTTCTGCAAGAGCAGGTAGGTGAACCGGTTGTCTTTTCTTTATATGTTTAATAAAATCATGAAAGGCAATCTATGCCTCCTTACTGAAGCATTCTTTCTATAGTTTTCCTTTCAAGTTTTTACCAATTCTGTTTCATTTCAGAACATCGTACCCCATACTATAATCAAAGATATCCACGAACTTTTCGTGCCGGAAAACAAACTTGACCACGTCCGAGCTGAGGCTGAAACTCTCCCTTCATTATCAATTACTAAGGTAAGTGGGTGCAGACTGGTCAAAGAATTAGGCTTAATATCAGTCATTATAATTTATTTATAATTACTCTTAACAATAAGAAAGATATAAATAAGGTGCACTTAATGTCCACAAATAAAACACTCCTTTTTTGCCAAGTGTTTTTAACTTCTTCTCCAAAGAAATCTTTCCAAGAATTGCCACAAGGCAGCTGATCAATGCCATGTATGGAGGTGACTGGGAAAATAATTTCTGTATTTGCATTGGACAATTTTACATAGCTGTCATTGTACCAGTAAGTACATCTGGTAGAAAAATATAGCCAAACCAGGATTTTTGTGGATAAAAGAAAGAAAGAATAAACGATGAATTTTCAACTCAGTTGCATATTTTGGGAATAGATACAGCCTAAAAATGTTCAAATAAGTCATCTCAATATCTCAATATGAAATCTTTTCACCACTATTTCATAGTAAATTTCTGAACTTAAATCTTTCTGGCCCTTAGATCATGGGTTAGCATAACAGTTGGGAACACTTAAAACAGAAGATTCTGCCCTTATCCTCTTGTTAACTGAATAAGAAAGGACTTTCCTGGGGCCAGATGCCTGGAAAACAGAACTTATGAAAATGTTCAACTGCTTTTTGTGTTTTGCAGCTGGATCTCCAGTGGGTCCAGGTTTTGAGCGAAGGCTGGGCCACTCCCCTCAAAGGTTTCATGAGGGAGAAGGAGTACTTACAAGTTATGCACTTTGACACCCTACTAGATGGTATGTTTTTGTTGTTGTTTCTTAATCTTTATTGTTAAAGGAGAAAAAGAATCTTTCCCAGAAGTTTTGCAGGAACAGGAAGTTAGTCTTTGGTTTGCAAATGTTATTGCAAAACTATTTGGATCATTTACAGTGTGCTCCATTCTATTATGTTTAAGCTTCCATTTTTAGGATTTTTTTTTGGTTGTTCTCAAAGATTGTTCCTTTAAAACTAAGGAACTGAAAAATGGTTCTTAAGCCAAGAAAAACACAAGTCTGTTTCACCTCTACTTGCTCTTTGTTGGTGCTGATATTCAGAAGGTAGCACTCAGAAGTACCATTGCCACCTGCTAGGGACATTCCTGGGGCAGCCAAGATGAGGTCAGCACATGTTCCTGACCTCCATGGCACCCCCCACCCTCCAGGTTGCTCATGTCAAGCATTATTGCAACAACTGCTTTCTTTGGTGCATGCTGAAGTATCAATGGTCATGCCCACACATGAAACATATTAACATGGTTTCATCCACTACACTCTAACAAAAGAGCATTAAGGCAGCTTTCTGGCCACAAGCTGAATGGCTTTTAGAAAAGCGATCTGGTCAAGCTCAAAAGCATGTGTTATTGAGAAGACTTCCGGACCCTTCTATGATCATTTCCTTCCTAGAACTGCCTGAGCTTATCGAATAAACTCATCTATTTCAAGACCTTTGGGGAATGGCTGCTAAGTGGGGAAGGAGTAGGGGTAGAGTCACACTGAATTTGTAATACTGAGCCGGGCTCCAAGCCTTTTAGGAAGAAAAATCAAATAAGACGTTTGTTTTTGGAAAAGATATTCATGTCCTGTGTTTGTGCCTTTGCCTGGGGAATGGGGCATGAATTCAGAATCAGAACTCAAAGACTGATCAGCATGGACCCTCTTGCCTTATTCTTTTGCTGTGACAGATAACACTCCAAAACCTGAATCCCTCACTTCTCAGATTAAATAATATTCCCCAAAGACACTTAGTTTACTTCTAGCTTGCTTTAACAACAACAATAATAATCCATATCTCTATACCACGTCTCTGTTTTCAAAGCATTTTCTCGGGCATTATTTCATTTGATCCTCACAGAAACCCTAGAAAATAGTTAGCAATTATTATCCCACTTTACAGATGAGGAAACTGGCCTCAGATTCAGTGATTTGCTCAAGTTCATAGCATTCATAAGTGAAGGCCCAAGACCAGACTCCTGGCCCAGTGCTCCTTACATACCAGGCTGCTCTCCTGATGTCCTTTCCAATAGAATCTATAAGGCCTGATGGTCTACAAGGAAGGCTGACTTTTATCTTGATGTCTTGATTTGACACATGGTGAACACTGGCTGCCTGAAGTAAAGGTCATTGAACTTAGCAGCTAGCCATGAGCAAGAGGTTGATTTTGAGCATGTGAACAGAGCTGTGGCCAAAAGACAAGTGAACTACATTGAAAGAGGGGGCCTCATTACAGACAACAAGGTGCTGTTGACCTTGGACAAGCGTTCCTTTCATAAAGAAAAATACCAGGGTGGTGGAAGTAGTTGCAGAGGTCAGTGTTAATGGAAATCAGGGGTCCTTAGCCTAGGATCTAGGACTTCAGGGTGGGCTAACAAAAAATCCTAGAGGCAAAAATGTTTGTGTTTTGATAAGGGAAGGAAGGAACATTTTCCTGGGTTGAGGATTTATGGCTTTTGATAGATTCTGTTTTTTCCTTTAATGTTTTTATTTCTTAGAGACAGGGTCTTGCTCCATCACCCAGGCTGGAGTGCAGTGGCATGATCATAGCTTACTGAATCCTTGAACTCCTGAATTCAAGCAATCCTCCCACCTCTGCTTCCTAGGTAGCTGGTATTACAGGCGTGCACCACCATGCCTGGCATATTTCTAAATTTGTTTTGTAGAGATAAGGTCTATGTTGCCCAGGGATAAGGCAACACAATGTTGCCCAGGTTGATCTTGAATTCCTTTCCTCAAGTAATCTGCCTGCCTTGGCCTTGCAAAGTGCTGCTATAGACAACAAATTCTTAAAAGAGTCTGTAATCCAAAAAGATGAAGAACAGCTAATGCAGATAATCCATCTAGATTATTTAGGCAAAATCTCTAGCCTTCTTTTTACACTGTCTCAATTTCATTTTATGGGGGTTCTTCAACTTGCAAAACCCATTGATTTTCTTTTTTCTTTTTTCTTTTTTTTTTTGAGACAGAGTCTTGCTCTGTCACCCAGGCCTGAGTGCAGTGGCATGATCTCGGCTCACTGCAACTTCTGCCTCCTGGGTTCAAGCCATTCTCCTGAGTAGCTGGGACTACAGGTGCATGCCACTATGCATGGCTAATTTTTGTGTTTTTGGTAGAGACAGGGTTTCACCATGTTGGCCAGGCTGGTCTTGAACTCCTTGACCTCAGATGATCTGCCTGCCTCAGCCTCCCAAAGTGCTGAGATTACAGGTGTGAGCCGCCATACCCTGCCAACCCATTGATTTTCTATTTCTTATTTGATGCTCACTACCATAAAGTGGATGAAGCACTTATTATTGCTCCCACTCTCCATGTAATCCAGATGTCTGTCCCCATAAACCTACCAGCCAGGGGATATGAATGAGGTTACCTTCCCATTAATACTTGAAGCCTACTAGTTCCAAGCCCCTATCTGCTCATGCAGAAAGCCCAGTTCTTTCCAAAGCTTACCCATGTGTTTTTGGAAGTCCCCAAGGGGTATGTTTCCTGTGTTCCTGAGTCAGGGCCCCAGCCATGTGCCACTTGCTGTGTGGGTCTGTGGGTCTGTCTGAACCCAGAAGTGCAGATCCTGCTGGGTCACTCCAGCCACCAAAGTTTTGGTACCAGTAGGGCTCTCGTAGTTTATGGACTGTTCTTCAAGTGGGAAAAATGTTTCCTTTCTCTGTATTAACCTCAATTGAAGACTGTCTAGGAGGTTGCTTTAGTTCCACAGTATTAGAGAATTGAGTGGGGCAACTCTTGTAAGCCGTATGGATCCCTTTATCCTCATGTGGCTCCAGTGTGGCTCTGTCAGGAGGGTTCAAGACCAGATGTGGTGCTATTTCCATATCCTTTCCCCTTCCAACCTGCAGGGCCTGTTTCTGAAACTTTCTGTAAGACTCTTCTTTTCCCTGTGGGAATTATCTGCTGGTTCTACCATCTACCTCTGCAAACAGAGTCCACTGGACATACTTATGCAACCCCAGTTATGATCAGGATTCAGAGCTCTGCACAGCCCATGGAAGCATCCTAAATGCCTGTGTAAACTGATTAATAAAAATAGATAATCACGGATATGATGTGCTGCCCACCCCTACCATTTGCTGTATGTTAACTTAGTTTGGGCCTAAGTAGAGGCAGAATATCACAGTGGATGAGAGTGTGAGCTGTGAAGTCAAACTGTCTAGGTTTGTATCACAGTGATTAGCTATGAACCTGGGCCAAATTACTTGAACTCTCTAGGCTTTGTTCCTTCATCTGTATAATGGGGATGTTAATAACTGTACCTACCTCATTGGATGTTGAAAGTTTAAAAGAATCCCTGATTCAATAGTCAGTATTTCAAACATGTTAGCTATTATGAACAAACCACTCTGCATACAGTTAAAAGAATTTGTCAGGCATGGTGGTTCATGACGGTAGTCCCAGCTGCTCAGAGCCTAAGGCGGGAGGATCACTTGAGCTCAGGAGCTGGAGTCCCACTTGGACAACATAGGGAAACTTTGTCTCTAAAAATAAATTCATAAATAAAAGCACTTGGAGTCTTGAAGAGACTAAGTGACTTTATCCCTAGTCACATCAGTGTGGAAGCAGCACAGATAACGATGTTCATCAGCTAGCCAACAGATATTCACTGAGTGCTCCCATGTGCCAGGCTTTGTCTAGTGGCTGGAGATAGAATGGTAATGAAGGCAGGTGAGCTTTCTGAGAAACACAGTGAAGTCATTTTCTGAGACCTAGTCCAGTAGGTCCTTCCCGCCCCCCATCAGTGGTTGTGAAACTTTCTTTTTTGTTTTATTTTTCTTATTTTATTTTATTTTTTGAGACAGAGTCTCGGTCTGTTGCCCAGGCTGGAGTGCAGTGGTGCGATCTCTGCTTACTGCAACGTCCACCTCCTGGGTTCAAGCAATTCTTCTGCCTCAGCCTACCAAGTAGCTGGGATTACAGGCACCCACCACCAAGCCCAGGTAATTATTGTATTTTTAGTAGAGATGGGGTTTTACCATATTGGCCAGGCTGGTCTTGAACTCCTGACCTCAAGTGATCCACCCACCTCAGCCTCCCAAAGTGCTAGGATTAGAACCATGAGCCACTGCGCGTGGCCAAAACGTTCTTTTTTAAACCAGAGAATTATTTATTTCATTTCAAAAATCAGAGGCAATATATACAACAAAATGGAACTACCCCACTGCCCCAGTAGAAGGGAGTAGGGGCTTGGGCTCCCTCTCACCTGGAGAGCAACCTGGAGGGTATCAGGAGGAAGCCGGTTAAAACGCAGCAACAGAGGCTCCTGACAGTGCCTCGCCTCATGGCATTTGAGCAGACAGTTAAATACTAAAAAGTGATTTATTTATATGTCAGAATGTTGGGCAAGATATCATTCATATAGATATCATTTCATTGTAAACAATTCATGAAGGTTTGAGTCACTGCCATTGAAAATTTGAAATGATCTCTATAGCCACAGACATGTGCCCACTTTTGTCTTCCTTCAACAATTGCAAATTTCTTGATTGCCCTACAATCTGTAAACAACATTGTTATTATTCTGACCATGTCTCCTAAAAATATTTTGTTGGTTTTAATTTTCTCAAAGGTCTATATTTTTGAGAAATATAAACCTAAAATTAAAAATAAATTTAAAAATAAAATTTAAAAATAAAATAGTTCTGTCTACTCAGTCCAAAAGCCAAAAAAAAAACCAAAAAAACAAAAACCCAAAACAAAAACCAAATCACTTGTTAGAGTTTATGATAATTGTATAGTATGAGTCACTCCATATATTATTCAAGAATCTATGTTTATATCAATGTATCATATCAATTTATTTCTCACTGGAAGTATAGTTTCAGGGTTGTCACAGACCCTTTGGTCATAAATGTCACATCTAAGTTTAAAAATGGAACCTCAAGCTTGCGTTGACTGATGGCATCCAAGTAGGATCAAGACAGGGGCCTTGTGAGGCTCCATCATTTAATGGCTATTCTTCTGCAGCTCTGACTTTCCAAGGCATGGTGTGAGAGCACTCTGCATATATCACCAGCACTTACTGAGCACCAATTGTGTTCTGACACTGGAGTTTGACATAGATTATTACATTTAATCAGGATAATACCACTGTGAAGATGTTTTGTCCATTTGAGAAAATATGTATTAGAAAGGTTAAATAACTTATTTGAAGCCTAGACTTAAATCCAGGTTGTACTGAATCTAACATTGGTGCTTGTTATACGGGGCATATTTTCATGTCCTCTAACCATGTGAGATTCTAGGATGTTCTAGGGCAGTTTGCTTCTATACTTGCTCCCGAAGCGTAGTTTGGAAACTATTCAACAGTGGTTATAAGATCACATGTTTGCAAGAGAAAACTTCTTGGTGAAGCTAGAGGGGATATTAACATATGTTATAATTATTTTAAAGCAGATATCTCTTCCCAGTGGAAGGAAAAATAAATAAATAAAAAATTAGAAAGCCAGATAAACATCTGAGCAATGCTTTTGGATTGTATTGGACATTCCATACAAGTTCTGATTTCACCAGCTTTTTCTTGTTATATACTCTCTATTTTTAAAAATAGCATGATGAAGCTAGTATATTTATATGTTGTATATGTGAAGTGTCATAACAGGAATTTGCTCTTTGACATTGTTGCTGTAAGATTCTTTTGGTGGACAGCTGAAAATGTTTCTTAACTGTGTTTATATTTCCCTAGGCATGGCCCTTCCTGGTATGTACTTTAACTTTTCCAAGTAGCTAAATTATTATAATTAGATATGTTACATTAACTGGAAATGGTTAAGAACATAACTAAAAGAAAATCTACATTAACCAGTTGAAATCACTATTAGTTCATGATCCAACCAGCTATAGTGGAATAACACTGTATTTTTCTTTTGATTGGAGTCCAAACAACAGGAAATTTCTTGACCAGATGTAGCTATTGTGTATAATGTAGCATTTGGCTGACAAAAGTAAACTTGTTTCTAAATTATCATTGCACAATTTGTTCCTGAGTCTTTTACATTTATGATCCTCTTCCAATGACCAAATGAGGACCAATTGGTCCTCATTTAGTTTCAAAAATCTGGAAATTTTTTTTCTACGGTGTTTATAGAAGATTTTAAGATGATGAAGAATAAATCATTGTAAACTGAATGTACCTGGTTGGATTGTGTATGATTGTACTTCATTTGTTTGCAATGTACGATTATGCATGTACTTAATTTCAAGCCACTATGATTGCCTGTTATGGAACTGGGAGTAAATATACATTTGCTGTGACTGTAAACTTCTGCATTGTACAAAAATGGAAAGGTAAAATTCTGAATATGTCATCTGTCTTTGATATTGCTTTCATCATTGTTGTTTTTCCTTTAAAAAGCCCGGTTAAGCAATAAGGAGTAATTTAGGTTTTGCATAGAAACAGCCCCAAACAACCATGAAGCAGATCTATAAGCCTAACACAGAAGACTGGAAAATTATTGAAAGCAAAAGAAAAATCATTCCATTGAACAATAAGCTATCTCTTGGACTTACTGTGGCTAAAGAACCACAATATTCTTTTTCAAAATAAGATATACCACAATAAAATAATCAAGGCAGTTCCCACCAGAGCCAAATGAAGCACATGAAGGAAAAGGCTGAAAGCTCAAGTCAAGGTTGAAAGCCATGGGTGATGTTTCAGCACAGTTCAGGTATTACGTCTTAGAAACAGTTGGATACGTTTATGTATTAGAAAAGTTGATAAAGATGATAGGGAAACTACAGTAAATCTGTATATACACGTGTAGTGTTGTAGCTACAGGCTTGTAAGATCAGTTGGTATTATCACTTGGCAGAACTCCTTTCTATAAACATCCCACAGATTCGCTTCCTTATTGAGACAACCTGCCAAGGAGTGTTATTTAGTCATTTTAGATGAAGGTAGATTAGAGGCTACATTGGTCAGGAATCTAGTGGACAAGAGGAGGTGGCTGCAACAGTGAAACATCCCTTGGATTTCAAGGCAGAATACTTGATGGAAAAGGCAACGTTACAGACGTGTTGCAGGCAGCGCTAGGTTCTTTCAGCAACCTGCTCCATGCTTTGCTTTGCATTTTGCTTTATTTCGGCCAAGTCATTCTTTTTTTTTTTTTTTTTTTTTTTTTTGAGACGGAGTCTCGCTCTGTTGCCCGGGCTGGAGTGCAGTGGCCGGATCTCAGCTCACCGCAAGCTCCGCCTCCCGGGTTTACGCTGCCTCAGCCTCCGGAGTAGCTGGGACTACAGGCGCCCGCCTAGATATTTGTATTTTTTTAGTACAGACGGGGTTTCACCGTGTTAGACAGGATGGTCTCGATCTCCTGACCTCGTGATCCGCCCGTCTTGGCCTCCCAAAGTGCTGGGATTACAGGCTTGAGCCACCGCGCCCGGCAGCCAAGTCATTCTTTATCAGCAGAGGCAAATGTCATGGTCTTTCTTTTAGTAATGTCATCAGTAAGCAATCCACAGAAAGCATGATTTCTGGTGAGAACAACAGCATTTCTGAAGGCGTTATTCTTTGTTAGCCTCTCTTCCTTTTCCTCAACTAGTCTATGCGGTGGATTTCATTATCTTCCATCAGCAACCTCCATTAACATAGTGCTTTATAGTTTGCCCCCTGCAGCAACCCACGGAGATAGATGTCATTTATTAGCCCATTTTTCCAGTGAGGAAACTGAGTTTAGAAAAGTTGAATGACACACATAGTAAAAGGGAGAACTGCTGACTTTGAATTTAGTGTTCTCTGCAAAGGACTTAGCTGCTGTAAATGCCCAAGAACATTGAAACAAAGAGTTATTTGAATGACAAACCATTACTTTCTGCACATGGTATCTAATTTGTGGTTTATGAAAGGTCTGAAAGTATATTGCAGGATTTTATGATAGATCAGATTTTTTTTATTGCCAGCAGTTGCTGTCTATTTCCGGTGACATTCTTTAGGTTCTAGTAACCTTTGGAAAGTGTTTAAAAGGTGCAAAGTGATATGCCTGGAAAGTTTAGTTTCATAGCTACTAGGGGGAGTCTTATGCCCCGAAGGAATAGAACTCTAATCTTTAACTCTGTCAGAGGCCTTCTAAATGTTGCATTGAAAAGTTAGGTTTAAATGGCTTCATTAATCTAGGGCACATTCCCTCAAGTCCATAAATAACTGCATTTGTTTTCTCCAGAGTTAAAAAGTTTTCTTTATTCACCTTCCTTTCATTCTCTTCTGAATCTTGAACTTGAGAACTCTCACAAAATTGTCCCTAATTTTATTTTGTGTTATACGCTTAACCATGAGCCCTCATTTTCTTAACTGTGAGTATAATTGAGAGACTAGCATATTTGTGAGGGCATCATTGTAGGAGGAACACCGTTTTCTACATTTTTTTACATTATCTAGAATCATTGAGAAATGAGATGTTTTTAGAAAGCTGAATTTTATCCCTTTAAGCCACAGACTGAAAACCAACTACACATTAACTATCTTATTTAGAAACGTTTCAAAATAGTCTTACTAAAAAAACAAAAAATTATTCACTCAAAAAAAGAGAATATGTTCAATATAAAATAACTTTTAAAAATGACTCTGTCATTATTAGTTTTACCAGTTATTAAACTGGGCACTAATGTAATGGTGTCCTGAAGATGGGGAGACCTGTGGGATTGTTGGCTCGCACACTAAAGAACTCCCATAACTCTGTATTTTAGTTTCTGTGTTAGAACCTTGTATGGTCAGGGTTCTCCAGAGAAACAGAACCAACAGGATGTGTATCTGTCTATCCATCAATAGATAGATATGCATCTCTCTATATAGACATAGATATAAAAAAATATTTAATATATTTAAATAAATTTATATATGCATGTACATATATTAATTTATACATATATACATTATTTTAATAAGTTATTATAGAACCTTTTCTCTCTACATATACATCTCTATAACATAGATATTATATCTGAATTATATATTTCTGATATATATCTGAATAGATAACAATATATCTATGTTATATATAGATATCTACATATTATATAGGTATATAATAAATCTCTTTCTCTCTCTCTCTACACACACACACACACACACACACACACACACACACACACACAGAAAGAGATTTATTTTAAGGAATTGGTTCATGTGATTGTGGAATCTGGCAAGTCCGAAAACTGGGAGGCTGGAGACCCTGAGAAGACCTGCAGTTCAAGTCCACAGGCTGTCTGTTGGCGTAATTCTCTCCTCTTCTGGGGAGACAAGTCTTTTTTTTTTTGGAGACAGAGAGGGCAGTGGGGCGATCTTGGCTCACTGCAAGCTCCGCCTCCTGCGTTCACGCCTTTCTCCTGCCTCAGCCTCCCGAGTAGCTGGGACCACAGGCGCCCGACACCGCGCCCGGCTAATTTTTTGTATTTTTTTTAGTAGAGACGGGGTTTCACCGTGGTCTCAATCTCCTGACCTTGTGATCCGCCCGCCTCAGCCTCCCAAAGTACTGGGATTACAGGCGTGAGCCACTGCGCCCGGCCAAGTCTTTTTTTAATTAGGCCTTTGACTGATTGGATGAGGCCCACTCACATTCTGGAGGGTACTCTCTCTACTCAAAGTCTACTGATTTAAATGTTAATCCCATCTAAAAAGTACCTCCACTGAAACATCTAGAATAATGTTTGACTAAATATCTGAGTACTGTGTCCTAGCTAAATTGATATATAACATCAACCATCACAGTTTCTGTGTGTATTTTTTCAGTAGTTTTCCTTTCTCTTCCTTTGCGGTCCAGCTGTCATTTGACATTTCTTGCTGCTGAAGATGTAGCTTCTCTGAATACCACATTCGATGCCTTCTAATTTGCTGTGCTGTATACTGAGAAATCAGAACACCCTGTTTATTTAAATTCCTCTTAAAGCAAGAGACTCAGCATAATGGTGAGAGGGGCTTAAACGCCAGAGAAAGCGCATGTGCGTTAATGACTTGATGTCATTTTTCACTCCTGTGTGTTTCTGGACAGATGATTCTCAACTGTGGTTGCACTAGCAAGACCTGTGATTCCCAGATAAGTGAGATTACCAGTCTCTTCAAAAATATTTAGGAAAGAGGGAACAGGAGGGGGAAAAAAAGGTGATTTTATGCCAAAGCCACCATGAATAACATCAGGATGACTGCTCGTTTGGGATACCATAGATTAGTGGGTTTGTTTTGTTTTTTTGAGACAAGGTCTTGCTCTGTCACCCAGACTGGAGTACAGTGGAGTGATCAGGGCTCACTGCAGCCTCATACTCCTGGGCTCAAGTGAACCTCTTGCCTCAGCCTCCTGAGTAGCTGGGACTACAGGTGCATGCCAGCATGTCCAGCTAATTTTAAAAAACGTGTGTGTGTGTGTATGTATATACATATATACATATATGTATATATACACATATATATGTATACACACACACACACACACACACATTTTTTGGTAGAGATGAGGTCTTGCCATGTTACCCAGGCTGGTCACAAACTGTTGGCCTGAAGCCATCCTCCCATCTTGGCCTCCCAAAATGCTGGGATTATAGGTGTAAGCCACTGCACCTGGCTGAAAATACATTTTTACAAGTGCATGAGATGGGTACAGAAAACAGAATGAATAAGATATAGTATTTGATAGCACAACAGGATGACTATAGTGAATAATAATTTAACTGCTGGGCGTGGTGGCTCACACCTGTAATCCCAGCACATTGGGAGGCCGAGGTGGGTGGATCATGAGGTCAAGAGATCGAGACCATCCTGGCCAACATGGTGAAACCCCATCTCTACTAAAATACAAAAATTAGCTGGGAGTGGTGGCACATGCTTGTAGTCCCAGCTACTCGAGAGGCTGAGGCAGGAGAATAGCTTGAACCCAGGAGGCAGAGGTTGCAGTGAGCCAAGATTGTGCCACTGAACTCCAGCCTGGTGACAGAGCAAGACTCTAAGAAATAAAAATTTAAAAAAATTAGCTGTACATTTAAAAATAACTAAGAGGATAATTGGATTTTTGTAACACAAAGGATAAATGCTTGAGGTGATGGGTACCTCATTTACCCTAATGTGATTATTATGCATTGTATTCCTGTATCAAAATATCTTATGCACCCCATAAACATATACACTATGTACCCATGAAAGTTAAAAATTAAAGAAAAAGGTGAATGAGATATTACCCAGATTGTAGTTGATTAATATTAAAAAAGAGAAACATACAACTGTCGTAAGTAATTTATTATACAAAAAATGCATACTCATTCCCATAGATTAATATCAATTATCTGATTTTTTTTCTGTCTTTTCAATTCAGTGTGTTGGTATGCAGATAGAGCCTAAACAGATAATGAAATAAAAGACTTGCTTAACGTTCTTATGAGGTTCTTTTCTAAGAAAGACTAGAGAGTTTTGTTTTGGTTTGTTTTGCTAGCTTAATTTTATTTAATTGGGTTTTGGAAAACTTTAAACTCCCTACTGCATTGAGGTCAGGACTTAGATTTGAAAAGGGAACCCATAAAGAGGTGTGTCCAAAGTTAGATCAGTTTATGGAGGCCACCTCCATGATTTGAAACTCAACCCACTTTTCACATATGCTCCATTTGCTTTGGGAAGCCCTTCAAGGACTTGTCATCATGGAATCTAGAGAAACTGGTGCAGCTAACACAACTACTTGGATGTGGGTCTTAATGCTTCTTGAAGGAAATGTTTGGAAGGGGCATTGTGCACATTTGAGTCATGCTTCACGGATGATGCACCTTGTGTCTAGTTTTCATGCATCACATGGCTCTTTCCACAGATGGCGTGATCAACATGAGCATCCCCATTGTACTGCCCGTCTCTGCAGAGGATAAGACACGGCTGGAAGGTTGCAGCAAGTTTGTCCTGGCACATGGTGGGCGGAGGGTAGCTATCTTACGAGATGCTGAATTCTATGAACACAGAAAAGAGGAGCGCTGTTCCCGTGTTTGGGGGACAACATGTACAAAACACCCCCATATCAAAGTAAGTCACAAAACCTTTGGAAGGGCTTTCTTGATCTATTTCAACTGAGAAGAAAAATAACTGTTTAATTCCTTTGCAAAGGACGTAGAAAAACTGGGATTAGGTGGAAGAATGTACTTCTAAAGTAGGGTTTGCAGGCTTTGCCTTGGGAGATGTTTTTAGAAAGGTGCAAAGAAATGTCTTTCTGTTTGAGGTCTGGTCTCAATGATCTCTTGAGTCCTCAGATTCTGCAGTGGCTGGCATCCTCAGCTAAATGGAACCAGGTAAGTAATTTAGTCTGACAACATGAGTAGAGGAACAAAATCATAGCTGTAGCTATGCACAAAGCCATAACTAGAGCTTGCAGCCCTGTCCATCTTGAAAATGCACAAGGAAAATAAATATCTTCATAAAGAATGGGCCCAACCAAACACTGGAACAAGAACTCAGAGTTCATGCTCTGTGGCTAGTGAGGGGGTCAGTGATATTCTCTCAGTAAACACAAATCAGCACAGATAGTGGCAGAGCTTCCAGAGGAAAGATATCACATTTTTGTCACTGGATATTTTTTTTATTTATTTTATTTATGTATTTATTTTTTGAGACGGAGACTCGCTCTGTCGCCCAGGCTGGAGTGCGGTGGCGTGATCTCAGCTCACTGCAAGCTCCTCCTTCTGGGTTATGCCATTCTCCTGCCTCAGCCTCCCGAGTAGCTGGGACTACAGGCGCCCGCCACCACGCCCAGCTAATTTTTTGTATTTTTAGTAGAGACGGGGTTTCACCGTGTTAGCTAGGATGGTCTCGATCTCCTGACCTTGTGATCCACCCGCCTCAGCCTGCCAAAGTGCTGGGATTACAGGCGTGAGCCACTGCACCCGGTCCGTGGATATTTTTAAGATTGAAAAAAATGTGTTCATCTGATAGGATCAGGTAGGGTCTATCATGCCTAAAGGCAAAGTACACTAACTCCTCAGATTCCTTCACAGCTTCTAATTACTGTTGGTGATGGGGTGGTGTGGGGTTTTATGAAGTTGCTCACTGTGGTTCATTTCCCACAAAGAAAAATAAGTGAAATTAAATGCTAAAACCATCCCTCATCCAAGATGAGAGCAGTAGGGTGGAAATGAAAAAAGTCATATACTACTAATTTGACTTCTCAAATCTCCCAGCATGTCCCTTTCAGCATGTTCACAGGAAGAGACAGCACTGTCAGACCCAGGAGACTCTGAAAAGCCTGGGATTAGACAAGGCATGCCCTCCCTCTGGGCCTCAGTTTCTTTATTTATAAAAGGAGAGGCCAGGCTGGGCGCGGTGGCTCATGCCTGTAATCCTGGTACTTTGGGAGGCTGAGGCCAGCACATCACCTGAGGTTGGGAGTTCGAGACCAGCCTGGCCAACATGGTGATACCCTTTCTCTACTAAAAACACAGAAATTAGCTGGACGTGGTGGCAGGTGCCTGTAATCCCAGCTACTTGGGAGGCTGAGGCACAAGAATTGCTTGAACCCAGGAGGCAGAGGTTGCAGTGAGCCAAGCTGCCACTGCACTCTAGCCTGGGTGACAGAGCGAGCAAGACAGAGCGAGCAAGACGTGGTCTCAAAAAAAAAAAAAAAAGAGAGAGGCCAGACTCAAAATAACTGTAAGATCTCTTCCAGCCTCATGACCCTGTCAAAAGATAAGGCTTCTTTTGGCCTTCGTTTTTGTTACAAAATGTTCCAAAATAGGAAAGGCCTTTTTAAGGTCCCTGTTTGTGGCCTCTGAAGGCCTTCTCTATCTGAACCCAAAAGTCAACGGCAAGCAAAGCAGCTTTTTCATTTATTTATTTATTTTTAAAAAATTATTATTGTTTTTTGAGATGCAGTCTTGCTCTGTCATAATCATATAGGTTTGGGATTTTATCTTTACTCAGTGACTGAAAGAATAGCAGTCATTTGGTTATGGTTATGTCAGCTCAGATATTTCTACCTTTTGGGTCTGATATTTGCATACATAGGACTAGCACTAAAAAAACCTGAAGAGTTTCTTAAGTGATTACAGGCATAGCTCGTTTTACTACGCTTCACTTTATCGTGCTTCACAGATTTTGCTTTTCTTTCTTTCTTTCTTTCTTTTTTTTTTTTAAACAAATTGAAGGTTTGTGTCAAACCTGCTCTGAGTCTGAGTGCCATCTTCCCAGCAGCATGTGCTCATTTTGTGTCTCTGTGTCACATTTTGATGATTCTTATGATATTTTAGATTTCTTCATTATTGTTATGACCTGTTCTGGTGATCTACGATTAGTGATCTTTGATGTTACTATTGTAATTGTTTTGGGGCACCACAAATTGCAACCATATGATGGCAAACTTAATTGATAAATGTTGTGTGTGTTCTGCCTTCTCCACTCACTGGCCATTCCCCCATCTCTCTCCCTCTCCTTGGGACTCCCTATTCCCTGAGATCCATCAATATTTGAATTAGGCCAATTAATAACCCTGCAGTGGCCTCTAAGTGTTCGAGTGAAAGGAAGACTCACACATCTCTCACTTTAAGTCCAAAGCTAGAAATGATTGAGCTTAGTGAGGAGGGCACGTAGAAAGTTGAAATAGGGCTCAGGCGTGGTGGCTCACACTTGTAATCCCAGCACTTTGGGAGGCCAAGGCTGGCAGATCACCTGAAATCAGGAGTTCGAGACCAGCCTGACCAACATGGAGAAACCCCATCTCTACTAAAAATACAAAATTAGCTGGGCATGGTGGTGCATGCATGTAATCCCAGCTACTCGGGAGCTTGAGGCAGGCGAATCGCTTGAACTCAGGAGGCGGAGGTTGCCGTTGGCTGAGAGAGTGCCATTGCACTCCAGCCTGGCAACAAGAGTGATACTCCATCTCAAAAAAAAAAAAAAAAAGAAATAAAGAAATTTGAAATAGGCCTCCTGGGCCAGTTAGCCAAGTTGTAAATGCAAAGGAAAAGTTATTGGAGAAAATTACACACAGTGAGCAAGCAAATGATAAGGAAACAAAGCAACCTTATTGCCAATGTAGGGGTCATGGGAAAACTTCCTCTTCGCCCCCTGAAGTTTTGCTGAAAAGGCAACCGACAAAAGGCAGGTTAATAAGAAAAGGCATCCAGATTTATTAGTGAACACAGGGGGAAAATCGCAGAGTGATTACTCCTTACCCCTGATGGGGTAGAGAAGCTTGTATACCATCCTGAGATTATAGAAAAAATGAGGGCTCAGAGGATGGCCAAAACCAGGTTATGGCAGTAAATTAGCTTATGCTGGTAAGACAGGTTATGGGAGGGAGAGAAGAGAAGGCCTAGGTAGCAAAGATGGTCTTGTTATATAGATGACATGAAATTTTAAAGGTAAATGTTTCTTTCAGAACTTTAAATGTGTCAGAATCTCAGTTAATGTTTCCTAGACCCAGCAAGGGAAGGCCCTTAGAGACAGCCTGGCTGTATCAATGTAGATTTTCTCTTCAAATGCAAATGTCCCCCAAAAAAGGCAGATTTTTAGCTATTTTTGTATTTTCCAGCCCTTCTGAATAGCCATCTTAAACTATGTCAAGGAAATATATTTTGAGGTGTAAAGTATTTTGGTTTCCTTAACAGATATGGAGAAGGTTTGAGTGGTCTTGTCCGACTCGCTACAACATTCCCTTAAGCCAAAACACCTAATTCAGAGCAAAGCCCTAACTCTCTTCAGTTCTGTGAAGGTTGAGAGAGGTGAGGAAGCTGCAGAAGAAAAGTTGGACACTAGCAGAGGTTGGTTCAAGGAGTTTAAGGAAAAAATCCATCTCCGTAACGTAAAAGTACAAGGTGAAGCAGTAAGTGCTGATGTAGGAGCTGCAGCAGGTTACCCAGAAGATCTAGCTAAGATCATTGATGAAGGTGGCTACACTAACAACAGATTTTCAATGTAGAAGAAACAGCCTTCTATTGGAAGAAGATGCCACCTAGGATTTTCAGAGCTAGAGAAGAGAAGTCAATGCCTGGCTTTGAAGCTTCAAAGGACAGGCTAACTCTCCTGTTAGGAGCTAGTATAGCTGGTGACTTTAAGTTGAAGCCAGTGCTCATTGGCCATTCTGAAAATCCTACGGTCCTTAAGGATTATGCTGAATTTACTCTTCCTGTGCTCTATAAATGGAAAAACAAAGCCTGGATGATAGCACATCTGTTTATAGCGTGGTTTACTGAATATTTTAAGCCCACTATTGAGACCAACTGCTCAAAAAAAGGTTCATTTCAAAATATCACTGCTAATTGACAGTGCACCTAGTTACCCAAGAACTCTGAGGAAGATGTACAAGGAGATTAATTTGTTTTCATGCATAACACCATCCATTCTGCAGCCCACGGATCAAATAGTAATTTCAACTTTCAGGTCTTATTGTTTAAGAAATACGTTTTGTAAGGGTATAGCTGCTCTAGATGGTGATTTCTCAGATGGATGTGGGCAGAGTAAACTGAAAAACTCCTGGAAGGGATTCACCTTTCTGGATGCCATTAAGAACATTTGCGATTTGTGGGAAGAGGTTAAACTATTGACGTTAATGGGAGTTTGAAAGAAGTTGATTTCATCCTTCATGGATGACTTTGAGGGGTTCAAGACTTCAGTGGAGGAAGTAACTGCAGATGTGGTGGAAATAGCAAGATAACTAGAATTAGAAGTGGAGCCTGAAGAAGTGACTGAATTGTTGCAATCTCATGATAGAACTTGAAAGGATGAGGAGTTGCTTCCTATGGATGAGCAAATAAATTGTTTTTTTGAGATGGAATCTACTCCTGGTGAAGATGCTTTTGAAATGGCAATAAAGTATTTAGAATATTATGTAAGCTTAGTTGATAAAATAGTGGCAACCTTTGAGAGGATTGACTCCAATTTTGAAGGAATTTCTACCATGGGTAAAATGCTATCAAACAGCATCTCATGCTACAGAGAGTCAGTTGATCTGACAAACTTCATTGTTGTCTTATTTTAATAAATTGCACAGCCACCCCAGACTTCAGCAACTATCACCCTTATTTGTCAGCAGCCATTAACACAAAGTAAGATCCTCCACCAGGAGAACGATTACAACTCTTTGAAGGCTCAGAGGATCATTAATATTTTTAGCAAAAAGGTATTTTTAAATTAAGATAGGCTGGGCGTGGTGGCTCACCCTGTAATCCCAACACTTTGGGAGGCCGATTGTTTCAGCCCAGGAGTTTGAGATCAGCCTTGGCAACATGGCGAAACCCTCTCCCTACTAAAAATACAAAAAACTAGCTGGGCATGGTGGTGCGCACCTATAGTACCAGCTACTCAGGAGGCTGAGGTGGGAGGATCACCTGAGCCTGGGAAGTCAAGGCTGCAGTGAGCTGTGATTGCATCAGTGCACTCCAACCTGGCTTATAGGAGTGAGACCCTTTCTCAAAAAAAAAAAAAAAAAAAAAAAAAGAAAGTTTAGATGTATTACATTTTAAAGACAATGCCATTGCACACTTAATAGACTATGATATCGTGTAAACATAACTTTTAAAATGCACTGGGAAACCAAAAAATTTGTGTGACTTCCTTTATTACAATATCCACTTTATTGCCGTAGTCTGGAACTGAACCTGCAGTGTCTCTCAGGTATGCCTGTATTTTTTTCATCATTCCTTACAATGTATGCTGGCAGATGGAACTCAGAATTTTAGAATTTCTTAGAAGCCAGGGAGAATGGTGGCATGACTTGTGGCTTTGACAGTATTTTCAGTGACTCTGTACCTTCAGGTTATTAGAGGGACTCAATAAACATTCCCAGGGAGCTAATGGTGAGAAATGAGCTTTGGATAACCAGAGAGAGAAAGCCACCCACTCTGTAGACATTTTGTGCAAAAGTGAGAGAGATTGATGAAGATTGTTGAAGATTGTTGCATGTACCAAACACACAAGTTTTATTGGCAAAATAATTCTTTTCGTTGTGTCCTTTTCTTAGCACTCTGAAACCCACAAAAACACTTTAACATTGGTTTTTAGAACCCCACAGCTTCCAAAAGTAATTACTTCCAAAAGTATAATCTTGGGCCTTATTCTGTTTCCATGTGGCACTGGGAATGATATTTGCAAGGAAAATAGAGTCACCAAGAAATGGTCAGCCTTCGTTACAGAGCTTATCACCAACGTCATTCTTGACCTTCCATTCAAGGCATCCAACCCTCTGTTTGGTGTCACTAATTATAGAACCATGTGCCATGCGCTTAGATGAAATTATCATGAGGAGCAGGTGAAACTTGTAAAACTAATGCTTGCTGGGGCTTTGTTGCCTTTCATCCATGGCTCCCAAATATTTGTCAAGTAGTAATTATTTTTCACAGTGCTCTTGGTGAGGTAACTAAGAATCATCACTCCTGTTTTACACTGTACATTTTCTTGTACAAACCAAGAGAACAGAATGTGACTTCTCAATGAAAGACAGGAAGGAGAGTTTATAGCCTTTAGCTCCATAATGAAAACCATATGGTTAGTTACATCAACAGAATCACCTGAGGAGCTTTACGAATCACCCATGACTGGATCCCATCCTCACAGATTTCTCATTTAATTGGCTTTGAGTCACATCTGATTATTGAGGGGTGGGTAGTTAAAGCTGCCCGTGATTCTAATGTGCTGTGAAGGTTGAAACTATTGAGTTAAATAAATGTTTGGAGCTATTTTCTTTATGGCCCCTCCTGCATATATCCTGCAAGTGCCTCAAACTCAACATGTTTAACCTCCCCCAAGCCTGTTCCCCCTACTATGTCTCCTATCTTAGTGACAGCTTCACCATCCAAATGGTGGCCTGTGACCAAACCTGGATGCCATTCTTGCTTCTCTCTTCTTCCCTTGTCCATTCAGTCACCAAGTCCTGCCAAATGTAGCTTTCAGGTATTGCTTGAATTCATTCACTCCTCTTCTATTCCATCTTGGGTCAGTACATTTCAATTGTTCCCTCTCTCTTTTCTTACTCCCCCCCAATCTCCCACTCTTTAGCTAGAGTGAATTATTCAACCTTTCTTTGGAAACCCCTTTATTAAGATACAATTTACCGCAAAACCTCTTGCCACCACCAGCCAATACATTCCCTCGTCCAGTCCTTCCAGAGCTGGTCATTCGATCATGCTCTCTCTGACTTTTGCACATACTCATCCTTCAACCTGGCACACTGTTTCTTCCACCTCTGCCTCCAGACCTTATTACATCCTTTCAGAAGTCAGCGCTGACTCTCATGACATATGAGCATGACTGAGTGCCCCTTCTTTGTCCTCCCAGAGTAATTTGGACTTGCCGCTTTCATACCTGTGATAGGTGAAACTGAAACGTCAACATGGGGGCCACTGATGAGAGGCAGTGAGAGCAGTGGTGAGAAGAATCTGGTTTGCAGGAGTCTGAGATTTGGGTCTTGGCTTTGATATGAAAGCTCTGTGCATTTGAACTCTGCCACTTCCCCTCTGTAAAACTGCCTTCTCTTCTGAAAATGAGGACATTAAATCTACATCACCTCCAGGTTCCTTAAAGCCCCAGATTCTGTGACTATGATTGATATCACAGATATGAATGTGTGTGTGTGTGTATATATATATACACGAGGAGTATATGTGTGTGTATGTGTGTGTGTATATATATTCTCCTCTTGTATGCATTAGTTTTTCTTCTCTTTGATTCTGTTCTCTGCACTCTTTCATCATGACCTTATCTTCCTGAACCCACCATTTCCTTCCTTCTTTCTGGTTACTTTCACTTGTCTCTGCTCCCTTTTTGCATTCTTTTTCACCTTCCCACCCTCAGCTGCTCCTCGTTTTCCAAATAGTGCATTCCCTCATTTCCAGATTTGCTTTTGAGTCTTCCTCTTCTTGGCCTCTTTGAGCCTATTTGTAATAGCTTTCTTAGTCTTTACCTTAGTGGTTGAGCTTATCCTCTCCTTTATGCATTCTTGTGTGTAATTTTGAGCCCAATTCCCTATTTACTACTTCACTGGGCTCCTGAAACCTGCTCCTCATTCCTTTTCATGCATCCAGTTCTGCAAATCCTCTAGCTGTGGCCCTGCTGCTGTCTTTGGCAGGAAGCTTGAAAGGGGCTGGGAACTTCTAGGCCACAAAGCCCTGGGAAATTAAGCAGAGCCTCTGGATCTCCCTTCCTGACAGCTGTACACAGTTCTGGTGATAACTGGGCCACCTTAGGGATAGAGATGCACCTTGTCCCTCCCCATCCCAGAAATGCCAAACTCATAGTTTTAATGTTTCTCTTCAAACAGAAAGGTTTTTAGGCTGGATGCTGGATGAATTTGGTTTGATGCCCTCTTCACCAATAGATAGAGCAATATAGGGTGGACCCCTAGTGTCCAGAATAAATTACTGCATCCTCAGGGGGGTTGGTGGTCAACTCTCAAAATTGTGTTGTGTTCAACTCTAAGCAATGAGGAGAAACTATATGTATAGGTATGGATATTTGAAAATATTCTTGAATTATTTGACTGAGCACAGAGTTTAGAAACGAGGCCATGAAAACACATACAAAAACCTCGCATAATTGCCTTCTGTCTACCCCAGGGTTTCTCAGCCCCAGCACTGTTGACAGTTTGGACTAGATAATTCTTCATTGAGAGGGCAGTTCTGTGCAATGTAGGGTATTTAGTGGCATCTCTAGCCTCTGTTCACTAGATGCCAATAGCACTTCAGTTGTCACAGTCAAAATTATCTTCAGATGTCAAATGTTACCAGGAGTGACTAAATCAGCCTCTGTTTAGAACCACTGCTCTATCCCAATACCCCACTCCCTGAACCTCTCTGGAATTCAGGTCATAGTAAACCCCAATATCTGGTCATAACGGGGATGTGAACCAGGTCCACCATCACTATCTTTGTGTCTTCCTACTAGGTGTTTCAAATCAGCTTTCTCTCACTCATTCTTGCCTCCCTCTTCTCTGTAACATTTCAGGTAACCAAGTTGTGTTTGGAAAGTGGTGAAAGGTCTATGGGGTTTGATTAGGGGAAGGATTGTAGAACCATTACATGTTTGAGGAGTAAGATTGGCTGTAAGTATGTAAGTATTTGTGTCAGTGACTACGAGAGACACACCTCTGTAACTGATTATACTTCAATACCAGATGGAAAATATTTAAACTTATACGAAAAAACAAAGGTTGCTATGTTTTCCTTTTCTTTTTTCTTTCCTTTTCCTTTTTTTTTTTTTTTTTTTTTTTTTTTTGAGACAGAGTCTCGCTCTGTTGCCAAGGCTGGAGTGCAGTGGCACAATCCCAGCTCACTGCAAGCTCCACCTCCCAGGTTCAAGTGATTCTCCTGCCTCAGCCTCCTGAGTAGCTGGGATTACAGGCGCCTGCCACCACACCCGGCTATTTTTTTGTATTTTTAGTAGAGACGGGGTTTCACTATATTGGCCAGGCTGGTCTGAACTCCTGACTTCGTGATCCGCCCGCCTCAGCCTCTCAAAGTGCTGGGATTATGGGAGTGAGCCACCGTGCCCAGCCATGTTTTTCTTTTTCGTTGGTTTGACCATTCTTCAACCCTGGCTCACCTCTAATATTTGTGGGGTCCAGAGCAAGAATACAAATGGAGATCCATACATCATATTTAAAAGTTACATGTATAACTAACAAACTGCTAAATAAAATATGTTTGATCCTTCTACTTTGACAACTGTGCCTTGATCACAAACTGGAAAGCCAGGTTCAAATATAGACTTCTGGGCTCTGCATCAGAATATGGTAGTGTGTGGAGAGTTGGCCCTTGGCCTTTCACCAACTCTCCCTTCTCCTTCTATGCTAGGCCTCTTCCTGTGCTATGTGGGTCCTCTGGATTGATTTGTGGGTACCCTGGGCTGCATGGCTGAGCTCTCTCCACAACTTCTACAGACCCTCCCTGCTTGGCCCGCCTTCAGAACTAGGGCTGCTCTGAGTGTGTGGTCCACCCTAGAAAGACAGGTTGGGAGATGAAGCTCTTCCAGGCCCTAGCAGCAAGCTCAGAGTTGATTGGGCAGGAAATTCTAGAGTTCTGGGTACCCAGATTGTGATCAAAAGAGTAGGTGATGACTCTGAGTGGGTCTTCCCACCAAGGGTCTTCTTGCCTTTATGGGATGGACACAACAAAAGGGGGCCAGAATTGGGCCATCTAATGTGTGGGACACTATGAAGATGGTTCTCCTGGAGGTCTCCAGGTGCTCTTCACACCCACCTTTCCTGAAGTCACATTTTCAGCTGAGACTGGGAATAGAAAAGTGATTGCTAGTAACCTCAGTGAAATCCTCAGTGAGTTAAAGAAATGGTGGTTCCGGCCGGGCGCGGTGGCTCAAGCGTGTGATCCCAGCACTTTGGGAGGTCGAGACGGGCGGATCACGAGGTCAGGAGATCGAGACCATCTTGGCTAACACAGTGAAACCCCGTCTCTACTAAAAATACAAAAAACTAGCCAGGCGAGGTGGCGGGCGCCTGTAGTCCCAGCTACTCCGGAAGCTGAGGCAGGAGAATGGTGTAAACCCGGGCGGGAGGCGGAGCTTGCAGTGAGCTGAGATCCGGCCACTGCACTCCAGCCTGGGCGACAGAGCAAGACTCCGTCTCAGAAAAAAAAAAAGAAAAGAAAAGAAATGGTGGTTCCTCTAAAAAAAAAAAAAAAAAAAAAAAAAAAGAGGGTAAAAAACAGAACATAAAATTTATCATCTTAACCTTTTGTAAATGTGCAACTCAGTAATGTTAAGCGTATTCACATTGTTGTGAACCAAATCTCCAGAACTTTGTCATCTTGCAAAATGGAAGCTCTGTACCCATTAAACAACTCCCCGGTCAGTCATGGTGGCTCACACTTGTAATCCCAACACTTTGGAAGGCCGAAGTTGGAGGATTGCTTGAGTCCTCCTCCCTAGGAGGAGTTTTAGACCTACCTAGTTATCATAGTGAGACCCTGTCTCTACAAAAAAAATTTAAAAGCCGGGCGCGGTGGCTCACGCCTGTAATCCCAGCACTTTGGGAGGCCGAGGCGGGCGGATCACAAGGTCAGGAGATCGAGATCATGGTGAAACCCCGTCTCTACTAAAAATAGAAAAAATTAGCCGGGCGCAGTGGCGGGCGCCTGTAGTCCCAGCTACTCGGGAGGCTGAGGCAGGAGAATGGCGTGAACCCGGGAGGCGGAGCTTGCAGTGAGCCGAGATTGCGCCACTGCACTCCAGCCTGGGCGACAGAGCGAGACTCCGTCTCAAAAAAAAAAAAAAAAAAAAAAAAATTTAAAAATTAGCCAGGTGTGGTGGCATGCTTGTAGTCCCAGTTACTTGGGAGGTTGAGGTGGGAGAACTGCATAAGCCCCAGAGGTAGAGGCTGCAGTGAGCTACTGCATGCGAGCCTGGGTGTCAGAGCGAGATCTGTCTCAAACCAAAACAAAAACAACAGCAAAAGCAACTCCCCTATTCTTCCTTCCTCCAGCCCCTGGTAACTACCATTCCACTCTCTGTCTCTATGAATTCGACTACTTTAGATACCTCATATAAGTGGAATCATGTAATACTTGCTTTTTTGCGACTGGCTTATTTCACTTAGCATAATATCCTCAAGGTTCAGCCACGTTATAGCATGTGACAGGATTTCCTTCCTTTTAAAGGATGAATGATATTCCCTTGTATGTATATACCACATTTTATTTACCCATTCATCCATCTATGGACATTTGGGTTGCTTCCACCTCTTGGCTATTTGAATAGTGCTGCTATGAACATGAGTATACAAGTATTTCTTCAAGACCCTTTCATTTCCTTTGAATATATACCCGTAAGTAGGATTGCTGGATCATACGGTAGTTCCATTTTTAATTCACTGAGGAACCTCCATACTGTTTTCGATAGTGGTTGCACCTTTTACAATCCCACTAACAGTGTACAAGGGTTCCAATTTTTATTTTTCTATATCCTCGCCAACACCAACACTTGTTATTTTTCTCTTTTCTGTGTGTGTGTGAGAGAGAGAGAGAGAGAGAGAGAGAGAGAGAGAGAGAGAGAGAGACAGGGTCTCTGTCACCCAGGCTGAAATGCAGTGACACAATCATGGCTCACTGCAGCCTCAACCTTCCCAGGCTCAGGTGATCCTCCCACCTCAGCCTCCTGAGTAGCTGGGACTACAGGCATGCATGACCACGCCAGGCTAATTTTTATATTTTATGCAGACATGGGGCTTTACCATGTTGCCCAGGCTGGTCTCAAACTCTGGGCTTAAACAATCTACCTGCTGTGAGCTAATCCACAGTGGCTCATGATTACAGGTGTGAGCCATGGTGCCCAGCCATTTTCTGTTTTTTTAATAGTAGCCATCCTAATGGATGGGAGATGATATCTCATTGTGGTTTTGATTTGCATTTCTCATAATTAATGATGCTGAGCATCTTACATGCTTTTGACCATTTGTAGATCATCTCAAGGTATGTCTATTCAAGTCTTTTGCCCATTTCTTAATTGGGTTAATTTTTTTGTCATTGAGTTGTAGGAGTTTTTATGTATTCTGGATATTAACCCCTTATCAGAAAATATGATTTTCAAATATTTTCTCACTTTCTATAGGTTGCTTTTTCACTGTTGTGTTCTTTGATGCACATATGTTTGAAGTAGTTGCAATTTTTTTTTGCTTTTGTTGCCCATGTTTTTGATGTCATGTCTAATAAATCATTTCCAACTCCAATATCATAAAGCTTTTTTCCTTCTATTTTTTGTAAGAGTTTAAAAGCTTTAGGTCTTACTTTTAGGTCTTTCATCCATTTTGAGTTAAATTTTGTATATGATATAAGGTAAGGGTCCAACTTCATTCCTTTGCATGTGGATATCCAGTTTTGCCAACATTATTTGTTGAAGAGACTGTCCTTCCCCCCATTCAGTGGTCCTGGTACCCTTGTCAAAGATTATTTTTAAAAAAATAGGGTTTAGCTAATAGTCTATGTTTAGCCTTCGAAGTGAATTTAGCTACATTTTGCTGCTCTTTGGAGATTTCCTTTTGTTTTAAAATCAGATGTAATTGAAGAAGGCTGCTTCTTTTGAGAATTTCCATAGAAATTGTGCTCAACAATAATTAACCAGTAGAAAACAAGTCTCCAATTTTTTCCCCAGGGTCTCTAATTTAGGTCTTTATTGGAAATAGTCTAAGATACATCAGACTGTATTAGGAATGTACTAGCAGCAGTTCTCAAGTACGGTTTACAAAACTGAGGGTTCCCAAGATCTTTCTAGAGAATCCCCAAGCTCAAAACTGTGTTCATAATACTAAGACATTCTTTGCCTTTTTCTCTGTGTTGACATTTGAATTGCTGGTACAAAAGCAATAGTGGCGAAAACTGCTGTCACTTTAGACTCAAGACAATGACAACTATATCCATAGTCACTGTACTATTCATCATCATGCACTTGCAGTAAAAGCAATGCTAGCTTCACCTAAGACTGTTCTTGATGAAGCTGTAAAAGTGATGATTAAATCTTGGCCCTTGAGTCCACGTCTTTTTAATATTCCATTACAAAAGAGGAAGTACACATTAAAGTACTTCTGCTACATATACCAATGTACAATGGTTGTCTTAAGGAAAAGTACTTGTACAATGGTTTGTGCTACAAGCAATACTGGCCACTATTTTTTTTTCATGGATCATGTTTACTTGAAAGCATGAGTGATAAACTACAGTTATTCAGCTATGACTATTTGGTACATATTTTTCAAACTGAACAAAGTGAACCTGATAATTCAAGGAAAATAGCTGAGAGTATTCATTGCCAATGATAAATCTTGAGGTTTCAAGCAAAACATTTTTGGAAAATTTTTATTCACCACCATAAGGTTGGCAGATTCCCAGTACTTAGAAAACTTTTTGATAAGACTAGTAATGATATTAACACTTATGTGTTTTAAAATCCTGTAATAAAATATGTCAACATTTGGAAGACTTACAAACTCAGTGAACTAATAGTTTCTAATTGGCCAGTATATAATATTGCAAAATCATTCATGGGTAAATGATTAATCCAAAGCACAATGGATTTTTAATGTAACAGAGTATGAAAAGTACATTAATATGACTTCAGATTCCACAGTGCAACTTAAACCTTTAAGAAATTGACACTTGTTGAGTGTTGGTATAGTATCAAATAAGAATATCCACAATTGTGCAAAAAGGCTATCCAAATCCTCTTCCCTTTTCTAACTACCTACCTATAGTTGGACTTCCTTTTTATACTTCAGCCAAAACAATGTATTACTACAGATTAAACGTAGACATAGATATGAGAATCCAGCTGTCTTCTATTAAGTCAGATATTAAAAAGATTGCAAATATGTAAAACAATACCATACTTTCTACATTTGGGGAGGAATATGCTTATTTTTCACTAAAAATGTTATATATGTTAACAGGCAATAGGTTGATTAATGTTAGCTTTAGATGTATTGGTAAATATTTTTAAATGTTCTCAGTTTAAATTTCTAATATGAAAAGTAATGATAGCTATAACCCACATAAACGAAAGCTCATAGTGGAGGGGGGTACTCAATAATTTTTTAAGAGCATAAAGGGTTCTAGAGACCAAAAAGTTTGAGAAACACTGTGCCAGAAATACTGAAGAACTGAAGGCAGTTCTTTAACTGTAACCTGAGATTGGTCTAAAAGGAGAAAATTTTTCAGATAAAATAGAAATCACGATTAATCATTAGCAATCATAACAATATTCTTTCTAGATGGTGATGGAAAGTGGGGACTGGTTGGTTGGTGGAGACCTTCAGGTGCTGGAGAAAATAAGGTGGAATGATGGGCTGGACCAATACCGTCTGACACCTCTGGAGCTCAAACAGAAATGTAAAGAAATGAATGCTGGTATGTAAGTTGGCCTTAGTGCATTTTATTTATTTATTTATTGAGATGGTGTCTTGCTCTGTCACCCAGGCTGGAGTGCAATGGCGCGATCTCAACTCACTGCAACCTCTGCCTCCCAGGTTCAAGTAATTCTCCTGCCTCAGCCTCCTGAGTAGCTCAGATTACAGGCGCCCACTACCACACCCAGCTAATTTTTATATTTTTAGTAGAGATAGGGTTTCAACATATTGGTCAGGCTGGTCTCAAACTCCTGACCTCAGGTGATCCACCTACCTCGGCCTCCCAAAGTACTGGGATTACAGGTGTGAGCCACCGCACCCGGCCCCTACTGCACTTATTAATACTCCTAACCACCCTCTGATTAAAGAATTAAGGATACCAGGAATCAGCATTTTCTTTAAAAGACAGGTCTCACCCTGTCACCCAGGCTGGAGTGCCATGGCATGACCATAGCTCACTGCAGCCTCAACCACTTGGGATCAAGTAATGCTCCCATCTTAACCTCACAAGTAGCTGGGACTACAAGGCACATGTCACCGTACTCTGCTAATTTTTAAAATTTTTTTGCAGAAATGGGTTTCACTATGTTTCCTAGGCTGGTCTTAAACTCCTGGGCTCAAGCAATCCCCCTGCCTCAGCCTCCCAAAGTGCTGCGATCATGCCTGGCTTCAGCATTTTTATAGTTAAAAATAACCTGAAAACATCTTCTGTTGGTATGTCTATAATATGGAAACAGTTTTATAAAGTTGTACTATATATTAGAACCATATATTAGAATACTATTCAACAGTTTAAAATATTCACTGATAGAGATACCTAAAGTGTATTTATTAAGTGAAAAAGCAAATTGCAGAACAATATGTGCAGCATAATCATATTTTGGAAAACAAAACAAAATATCATCATAATTCTAAAATCCCTAACCTACTTCTGTGTATAGAGGCAGAAAAGTCTCTGGCAGCACATGCCCCAAACTGCAGGTTACATCCTCTTGGGGATGGAGTTTGGATGAAAATATTTTTATTATTTATTGTATACATTTTGAAAAAGAGGGAGAAAAAGTAATAATAGGATTATTGGTGATTTTTATATTCTATTTTGGGCTCTTCTGTATTTCTCAAGTTTTTCATATTATAGACATAAAAATTATATCATTGCCAGATAAAAAAAATTAAGGCTCTCAGGAGTCCATCCCTAAGTGGAGTAGTTTTCGAGATTTCTTTAAAGTGAAGGCAAAATTTTTTTATGTCTTTAGATTGTTGCCCTTTGCACAGGCCCCAGAAAACGTTCCTCACAATTACTCACCTCCCTCTAGGCTCCCTGTACAAGAGGACTAATTAACACCCACCCTGCCTGAGCCTTGGTGTACAGGAAAGGTCCTGGCAACACATCTTTTCATTCCTGAGTTAGGCTCCCCCTAAGCAGCTTCCTGCCTCTGCGTCTCATCCCTGTCTCAGCAATCTGGTGTTGGTTAGCATTGGATTAACACCTCTTAAAGACCCACCTGTATTCTCCAGCTGATTATCAAAAGCCAGTGGATAGGCTGGGTGCAGTGGCTCACGCCTGTAATCCCAGCACTTTGGGAGGCTGAGGCAGGTGGATCACTTGAGGTCAGGAGTTCGAGATGAGTCTGGCCAACATGGTGAAACCCTGAGTCTACTAAAAATACAAAAATTAGATGAGTGTGGTGGCACACGCCTGTAATCCCAGCTACTCGGGAGGCTGAGGCAGGAGAATCACTTGAATCCTGGAGGCGGAGGTTGCAGTGACCCGAGATCGCTCACTGCACTCCAGCCTGGGCGACAGAGTGAGACTGTTTCTCAAAAAAAAAAAAAAAAAAAAAAGCCAGTGGATAATGAATGCACGAAGCAATAAACATGGTTGTGTCTTTTTCTGTTCTTGTGGAGAAATGATACCATGGGCTTCTGTGGCCTTCCTTCTTCTGCTTTCCTTTCCCAGATGCGGTGTTTGCATTCCAGTTGCGCAATCCTGTCCACAATGGCCATGCTTTGTTGATGCAGGACACTCGCCGCAGGCTCCTAGAGAGGGGCTACAAGCACCCGGTCCTCCTGCTACACCCTCTGGGGGGCTGGACCAAAGATGACGATGTGCCTCTGGACTGGCGGATGAAGCAGCACGCGGCTGTGCTCGAGGAAGGGGTCCTGGATCCCAAGTCAACCATTGTTGCCATCTTTCCCTCTCCCATGTTATATGCTGGCCCTACAGAGGTGAGTAATTCCCAGAGCTGGGCTTTGAGAGTCAGGAATTCAGACTCAAACTTTACACAGAAGAGTAAATGAGTCTCTGGGATCCTTTCTGCTTCCTCATAAGCAGATTCTGGAATGTTCTGGTGTCTCTTCTTTATCCAGCTTCATTATGTTTCTACTCAGTATTTGAAAAATGCTAGAAGGCCGGGCACAGTGGCTCACACCTATAATCCCAGCACCCTGAGAGGCCGAGGCGGGCAGATCACAAGGTCAGGAGTTCGAGACCAGCCTGACCAACATGATGAAACCCTGTCTCTACTAAAAATACAATTAGCCGGGTGTGGTGGTGTGCCCCTGTAATCCCAGCTACTCGGAAAGCTGAGGCAGGAGAATCACTTGAACCTGGGTGGCAGAGGTTGCAGTGAGCCGAGATCACACCACTGCACTCCAGCCTGGGCAACAGAGCAAGACTCCGTCTCAAAAAAAAAAAGAAAAAGAAAAAAAGAAAAATGCTAGAAACATCAAATCAAACCTGTTTTACATTGCGTTTGAGAATATGGAAGTTGGCCAGTGAAAGAGGTGGCTAATGAAACTTAACTGGGTTATAGGGCAAGTTGTATCTAACCTAATATTCAATTTCAGAAGTTCCAGTTACTCACCATGCCCTGTGAGCTTCATTAGGAGAGGATATCTTTAAAAGATAAATGTCTCCCTTTTATCATAACACAGTGAGCTTATCAAACAGCGATTTTCTTTGTCCCACTGCACCACCACTGTAGTGGATCTGAATGAGTTTGCCGCAAGTATGATGAATAGAAAGGGTCTCAACCCTTTGGAATGCCCCAAACTGAGTTTAATGAATTAATTCTCTTCAATCAGATCAAAGTTCCAGGCCCCTACCTCTCCTTTCCATCCTTTGTGTTGCTATCTGGGCTTTAAAGAGGGCAAGTGTTCCGTTGAACTGAAATCAGCATCTGCATGTGGAAGGTAATTGGCTCATTAACGGCAGTCAGATAATGAGATATTGGAGTTTGTAATTTCCTTTAAACTGCAATTTATTGTGAATAGGGAGGCACTGGAAAGTAAAATCCGTACAGTTCTGTAGAATATTAAGATTTGAGTGTTCTTGTCCTGCTAGCCTGTTTGGAGAAGAGATGAAGAAATACAACCTTGAGTTATGAGGGAGGAAGCCTACCTTTAGAGCTCCTACCCTACCTAACATAACAAAGCATGACGAGTGGATGGAGTCTTAGAACCTCAGTGATTTTCTTGCAATTCTTAGTTGACTCACATTACTGAATTACTTTTAAAGCAGAATAAAGGTGTCTCCATAAACCATGACCCACAGATTTAACCCATAATGACCAGCATGTCCCTTATGTGACATTTCCTAGGTCCAGTGGCACTGCAGGTCCCGGATGATTGCAGGGGCCAATTTCTACATTGTGGGCAGGGACCCTGCAGGAATGCCCCATCCTGAAACCAAGAAGGATCTGTATGAACCCACTCATGGGGGCAAGGTCTTGAGCATGGCCCCTGGCCTCACCTCTGTGGAAATCATTCCATTCCGAGTGGCTGCCTACAACAAAGCCAAAAAAGCCATGGACTTCTATGATCCAGCAAGGTAGGTTTTCAGGGGAAAATTCTTTTATCAACGTCTGTATAATAGAAATGATGAGGCAGAATTTGGGCCCTTTGAAAAACTCTCCAGTGCATTGCCACATGCTCCCAAGTGGACTGAGTCCCTTGAGAGTCAGGATGTGGTCTTATACATTTTGTCCCCTAAAGTTGTACTACAGTCTTTTGCATATAGTAGATGATCCATAAATATTTCTCTTTCAACATGCATTCTTAAGCATGCGCGGAGTGCCTGGCACACTAAGTGAAAAGAAGCAACACAGAGATTGCAATGAATATTTATGGCGCACTTGCTCCCCATGCTGAGGGCTCACAGAAGTAGGCAGAGAAATAGAAGACAGTCTCTGGCCTCAAGACACTTCCCAGGAACAGTATAGGTGCATGGTAAATACTGAATGGATAGCTGCTATTATTTCCCTTTTCTTCTGCAAGTTCCTGAAGATTTAGAGGAGTGCCCACTTTCAAAGATGCAGCATTTTACAGAAAGAACGTGGGTCTCAAAAACCATAACCTACTCCAGGAATCCTTAAGGCAGATATCATTTACCTACACTGAGTTCTTTGTTACCACCCTGTAACAGGCACAATGAGTTTGACTTCATCTCAGGAACTCGTATGAGGAAGCTCGCCCGGGAAGGAGAGAATCCCCCAGACGGCTTCATGGCCCCCAAAGCATGGAAGGTCCTGACAGATTATTACAGGTCCCTGGAGAAGAACTAATGCCTTTGGCTCCAGAGTTTCTTTCTGAAGTGCTCTTTGATTACCTTTTCTATTTTTATGATTAGATGCTTTGTATTAAATTGTTTCTCAATGATGCATTTTAATCTTTTATAATGAAGTAAAAGTTGTGTCTATAATTTAAATACACACACACACACACAAAGTCAAACTGAAGACCAGATCTTAGCAGGTGAAAGCAATATTCTTATACATTTCAGAATAAAATTAGCTCTATGTATTTTCTACTGCATCTGAGCAGGCAGGTCCCAGATTTCTTAAAGCTTTGACCATGTGTCTAGTTACTTGCTGAAAAGTGAATATATTTTCCAGCATGTCTTGCCAACCTGCACTCTAACAATGTCATTTATCAGTTATAAAACATATCAGATTAAGCATCCTCTTCTGTACAACTGACCAAAACAAAAAAAATTTTTTTTCTCACTCTAAAAGAGGTGTGGCTCACATCAAGATTCTTCCTGATATTTTACTTCATGCTATACAAAGCCTTAATGTTGTAATCATATCTTACGTGTTGAAGACCTGACTGAAGAAACAAAATGTGCAATAACATGAATTTAATCTTAGAGATCTGTGCAGCCTATTTCTGTCACAAAAGTTATATTGTTAATAAGAAGAGACGTCTTAATGGCCTCTGCGAGTAATGTAACTCCAGTTAAACGGTGACTTAATAGCGTACAGCGCTTTGATGAAAGGAGGTCAAACAATGTGGCGATGTTGTGGAAAGTTATCTTTCCCGCTCTTTGCTGTGGTCATTGTGTCCTGCAGAAAGGATGGCCCTGACTGCAGCAGCAGCGTCAGCTATAATAAAAAATAATTCACACTATCAGACTAGCAAGGCACTAGAACTGGAAAGACCACAGAAAACAAAGAATCCAGCCCTTTCATCTTACAGGTGAACAAACTGTGATGATGCACATGTATGTGCTTTGTAAGCTGCTGAGCACTGTAACAAAATGTAAATTTGCCATTATTAGGAAATGCTGGTGGCAGTGAAGGAGTACCCACGCCACTTGACTCCCAGTCTGGTGCCCTGTCTACACTAGACAACACAGGAGCTGGGTCAGATTCCCCTCAGTTGCTTCACAAAGTTCCTTGAACAGAAAGTGCTTACAAAGCTGCCTTCTTGGATGCTGAAAGGTCGAGTTTTCTGAACTCCACTGATTTTATTGCAGTTGAAGAAAAAAAAAAAAAAAAAGCTATTCCAAAGATTTCAAGCTGTTCTGCGAACATCTTCTGATGACTTTACTTCCTAAGAGGCAATGTTTTTACTTTATGCATAATTCATTGTTGCCAAGGAATATGTGAAGAAACAGCACCTTTTAATATATAGGTCTCTCTGGAAGAGACCTAAATTGGAAAGAGAAAACTGTGATAATTTTAATATTCTCATTTTTTAAAAAATGCTGATCTTAACTAACAGTTCTTTTGATAATAAGTTACACACAATGGCCACAGCAGTTTGTCTTTAATAGTATAGTGCCTATACTTATGTAATCAGTTACTCCTGCCTTTAAAAACAATCCAGCATATTTATTGAAAACATGAGACAGGATTATAGTGCCTTAACCGATATATTTTGTGATTAAAAATATATATATTTAAAACTGCTCTTCTGCTCTAGTACCATGCTTAGTGCAAATGATTATTTCTATGTACAACTGATGCTTGTTCTTATTTTAATAAATTTATCAGAGTGAAGGCTGAGTTTTTTCTGCCTGTAACATTGGGTGTGGGTTGATCACACAACTTAAGGGCTTTGTGACTTTGTATAACTGGAGTGAGACAGCAGCAACTCTCTTGAACATCATAATTGAGACTATTTACCCTTACTCATGTCTTGTCTTTTTTTTTTTTTTTTAAACTGAGTCTTGCTCTGTCTCCCAGGCTGGAGTGCAGTGGCATGATCTCGGCTCACTGCAACCTCCACCTCCTGGATTCAAGCAATTCACCTGCCTCAGCCTCCTGAGTAGCTGGGATTACAGGTGCACACCACCATGCCCGGCTAATTTTTGTATTTTTAGTAGAGACAGGGTTTCACCATGTTGGCCAGGCTGTTCTTGAACTTCTGACCTTGTGATCCACCTGCCTCAGCCTCCCAAAGTGCTGGGATTACAGGCCCACTGCACCCTTTTTTTTGAGAGAATCTCACTCTGTCACCCAGGCTGGAGTGCAGTGGCGCAATCTTGGCTCACTGCAACCTCTGCCTCCTGGGTTTAAGCAAGAGTGGCTGGGATTCATTACTGGGTATATGCCCAAAGGAATATAAATCATTCTGCTATAATGACACATATACACATGTTTATGGCAGCACTATTTACAATAGCAAAGACATGGAACCGACCCAAATGCCCATCAATGACAGGCTGGATAAAGAAAATGTGGCACATTTGCACCATGGAATACTATGCAGCCATAAAAGGGAATGACATCATGTCCTTTGCAGGGACATGGATGAAGCTGGAAGCCATCATCCTCAGCAAACTAACACAGTAACAGAAAACCAAACACTGCATGTTCTCACCCATAAGTGGGAGTTGAACAATGAGAACACATGGACACACAGAGGGGAACATCACACACTGGGGTCTGTTGCGGGGTGGTGAGGGGAGGGAACTCACCTCATATACCTATGAAACAAACCTGCATGTTCTGCACATGTATCTGGTTTTTTTTTCCCCAAAGAATTTTTTTTTTTTTTTTTTTTTTTTTTTTTTTTTTTTTTAAGAGTACCTGGGATTATAGGTGTGTGCCACCACACCCGGCTAATTTTTGTATATGTGTGTGTGTGTGTGTGTGTATATATATATATATATATATTTTTTTTTTTTTTTGGCAGACATGGGGTTTCACCACATGGCCCAGGCTGGTCTTGAACTCCTGAGCTCAAGCAATCTGCCTGCCTCAGCCTCCCAAAGTGCTGGGATTACAAGTGTGAGCCACCACACCCGGCCTATTGTTGTCATCTTCTAAATTGTGCTCTAGAAGCACTTAATGACATTTTCGGTAGTTGCTGGGTTGCTCAGCCGCCTCCTCAGCCCAGAACTTCATCGCAGTTTTTTTTTTTTTTTTTTTTTTTTTTGAGATGAAGCTACTTTGTTTCCTTTTCCTCAAAGGAACAGATCTTATTAAGTGCCCCTAAGGAGTTTCACCAGTAGGGCTGGAAGCAGTTGGGTTTTTCTCTCAGCAATCCCCGTACCTCTACTAATGCAGAAAAGGTTACCTGTTCCCACCAAAACTTTCAGCAGCCTTCAGGCCTGCAGCTTTTTTCCATGAACCCCTCCTTCCCTTCTATCCTGAAGGCGTCATGCATTTTTTGCTACTGATCCTCACCCCAAATAAAACTGGTGTATATAGCCAATTCAAAGCTGCCATTTGTAGCCCCCTTTTTTCTCCCCACGTTACTTGGTGGCTCCTAGCGCCAATTAGTAGGGTAAAGTGGGCAGGAAATGTCTATGTAAACACATGAAGATGTCAGTGTTGCTGAGGGAGTATGCCAAACTGTTTCAGGATCTTTTTCAGAAAAGATCCTGAAAGGCATATGATATCATTTAGTCAGATGATGGCAAACTCTTATTAAATTTATCAACACTTTTATCAGGTCACAATATTTTTCCCAATCATCTTCCCTACAAGAAGAAACAAATCTCGATTACTTGGGAACAGCAATTCATTTTCTCCTTATCCTCCTTTTTTTCCAGTATGTGACTTTCAGGTCTACCACTGATCTTCAACATAACTCTCCTTATAGGCAGGAAACCAGCAAACTGAATAGGCACCAGGTCAGTCAATTGTTCTCATGTCTAAAGATTTGATGGAATGAGAGGAAGCCAGAATATACCACCCCAGAATATATTTCTTTGGCAAATTTTGAGTTGATTATTCTGAGAACTGCAGGCAGGAATAGCTCTGAAAAGCTGTCCATTTCTAAAGGAAATTTACATCTACCTTACTAAGGTAAACAGAGGATGCAAGCAGAGGTTTCTCTCTGAAGCCCCTTTATCTGCCTAAAGACAGATAAAGCTCTGACGCCTCCCTAAAACAGAGACTACCGCAGCCAGTCACCTATTCTTCTGATAGCTGTTGCCTAAGAGATTTCATTTGCACAAAACAGCCTTTGCTTACCACGCAAAGTTGCTCACCATCCATCTAGGCAGAGTTGGGCAGGCCAAGTAGCATTCATCATCAAGTGGAAGTGGAGCTTATGGGATCCGAAGAAGCAGTCCCTGAAGGCCCGTCCACACAAACTACATATGTAAGTTGCTCATACTTCCAGCATGTCCACTTGTTATAATATTACCCTTCATTTAGTATATACCCAACACCCAACATATTTCAATCTTATGGCATCAAGTAACCGCCTGGTCATTTGTCAGATTTTGTCTAACAGTCTTCCCCACAATTTTGAGTAAGTTACCTCTCCTTTCGTAGTTAGATGAATCAGTAAACCCAGCTGCTTTGCCTCAAACCATTTAAGCCAAAGTAGTTCCTGGAGAGTCGTCAAAGCTCCAAGACTGCCAGGGGTGATTTTTGACCTGGCTTTGCACACTCATGTTCAGGCATTTAAATTCTGAATGGGCATTTTAAGCAGCTGGAGTTCATTTAATCCATGAGGAATAAAAGCAAGATTATTGAGCAATTTCTGCTTAGAAAAATATTTGGGAGCTAAGTTTCTATCCCGAGTCTGGTTCTTTAGCTTCCGCTTGATCTTATATCCGTCAAATAAATTCTTTATTGCTTAGGTTAGCTAGAGTTGGTTGCTACAAACAGAATCCTAACTGATATTCTTTATAAGTCTATGACTATGGCCTAACAGATGACCCTCATCTCCCTTAGACATGATTGCAAGTGATTTTGCTTTACTGGATATAGCCAATCCCCTATCTGAGTTATCTTGGCCATTCTCAGAATTTCTGGAAGCTGGGTATTTTCCCCTTAGACATGATTGCAAGTGATTTTGCTTTACTGGATATAGCCAATCCCCTATCTGAGTTATCTTGGCCATTCTCAGAATTTCTGGAAGCTGGGTATTTTCAGAACAGTGGGATATACACCACTGTGTTCTAGTTTCAGTTCCAAATCTGCATGTCAGTAACTATTTCAATGTTTGGCTTTAGTTTATTTTTATTATTTTTTATTATTTTTTGTAGAGACGGGGTCTCACTATGTCACCCAGTCTGGAGGCAATGGTGCAATCTCTGCTCACTGCAATTTTCACCTCCTGGGCTCAAGTGATCCTTCCTAGCAGCTGAGACTACAGGTGCACTTGGCTTTAGTTTTACAACTGAGTTGTCATGGTTAACAAACCTGTGTCCTTGATGCATTCTACACCCAATACTCTCACTGTAACCTATTTAAAAAGCACAAAAGCTAGTATCTGAAAGTATTCTCATGCAGGTTTATGACTGTAAATATTAGACAATTACAAAAATATAATCCCACTTCAGTGTTTCAGTAATGAGACCCTTATAGGCCATTAATAAATAGTATAAACTTTACACCAATGTAACTGGGATGTTTTCTGTGTCTACTCACATTGCTAAGTGGTTTTAGGTTTGATTTATCTGCACACAGCATCTGTGTCATACATGACAATCATATTTCAATTAGGTTAGAAGCCCATATTTAATAAGGTTCAAGTTCTCCTCAATATGATTTTCATTAACATCATGATTTAGGCAGAATGTTTACCTATACATGTAAATAAAGAGAGCTTTAGCTTTAAAAAAAAAAAAGACTAGAGAATTCTATCTTTGATAACTAAATCTATAACAAATTTAATAATGAAGGCTCTGTAAAGATTTCTGTCAGTTCTAGATAGAATTATTCTATGACTTCATTTGAAGCACCCAGTTGGTGCTGGAGTTTCAGCCATGCACTAGATATATTTAGCATATCAGAATTCTGTTCAATATTCTGATTTTAAGAGAAGCTAAAAAGAAACATAAAATATACATCATCCAATTTATTTTCTTTATCCAGAAGAAATCTGTTAACATTTTCCCACAATAACAATTCAAGTAAAAAATTCCTACCGAGATGATGTTGCTGCCATTTTTACACAAGCACACTCAAGGCTTGAAACATCCTCATCTAGCATTAAACCTGTAAGTTACAGCTACTAAATACTGTTAGGCTATTATGATGCATACAGAATAGATTACCCCAACCCAGCTCTTAATATCATGAGTGCTGGGTTTACCTGCAGGTGGGGGGTTGGCTGAGATCGAAAGGAGAGACATAGTAAAGGAGATACTAAACTGATTCAACTACTTCATTTCTAAACTCTACATAAAAAGGCCTGGGAATAGCTTGAGACACATCAGACTTATCAAAAGTCTTCCGGCAATGATGCTTTTAGAGAAACATGGCATAAGTGATCCTTTCAGTCTCAATCCCTCGAGTACAGGCCTAGGGATTATGGAACTGGTTTAAGCATGGAGAATGCTTAAAGATTGAGCCTGGTCAACAGGATATGTACATCAGTGTGCGAAAGTGACAATATTAATATGACAGCTAACATTTGAGCAGTAATTCTGTGCCAGGCACTATGCTGAGGGCATTACATGCATTATTTTATTATCCAACCCTTTAAGATGAGTGCCACTGTTGCCCCATTTTACAGATGAGAAACGGGGTCTCACAGACACACAGTTAATTAATGGGGAGCCTGAGTTTATACTCAGGAAGCCTGATTCTAGATCCAGTACTCTTAAGTATTATCCAAAATGAATTATCTTAGAATCTAGAATTCAACTACATATGTGAAATGCATGTCTAAAACAGAAGGATAGATGTTACATAACACTAAAAGTTATTTAAAAATCAGGAAAATAGTTTCCTGAATTACTTTATGGTCTTAACATGCCTAGATGAGTCATAGTTGCTGGGATTAGTATACTTCTCTAACTTCATTTGATGATTAAAACCACAAGGAAATTGAATAACCACTCCTACTGGATATTGTGAATTTAAGAGAAGACAAAAAGAAAGGACACGTGGAGGTATACATTACTCCTTGTTTTTGATTAATATGTCACCAGATTAAAATTAAATTACTGAAATTCACATTAAAACAGAAAAGACTACACACTAGGATAGATGCTATTGTAGTGTGAAAACTCCATAGCAAGATAAAGTCTAAACACAAGTTTTATAAACCAAAAAAGTCCCAGAAAATTTAAAATTACTGAAAAAGACCAAAGATTAAGTGGAGAACAACCAATAAAGAGGGACCCCTTTATTACACATTTATAAAATAATAGTATAATATAGTTATTAAAAATGGGACACTTTTTTTCATTTTTGGTATCTTGTATTCAATTTTTCCATCCTCTTCACAATCTTCCATAACTTGCTTTTTGTTATCCAGTGTTCACCTGAAACTTCTACCCCACCATTCAAAGTACAACTGAAGAATAAATGATCTAATAAATTGTTGTGAGACATTATCAGATAAATTAATCCAGTAACACAAGAGATTGAGAGTTTTAAAATAAATACAGTAAAAGCAAAAACATATGAAGCATAATTTAATCTGATGATTCAGAGCACCTCAAGATTGTGTTGTAACGTTTTCCTCATGCTGCGTGTTTAGGTGCCTGTAACAGAATTCTGGTTAGTAAAATATTGAAAAAAATTTCACATATAATTCACATTAAATGACTACAGATAGATACAATACGGGCATTTTGATGTGTCCATTTGTACCTGACCAGGGCACAATTTATAATATACTAAGAAAACTAAAATTAATTACAAAATGAGTATTTTTAGCACACTTAGTAACAGCTACTTGTTTTAAACTATTATTTCATTTTTGGTGACCAAATTGTATTTGACCATAATTAAAGAACACATAATCTTAAAATAATATTTAAGAAACGTAGTTACAACACACATATGTTACATTAAATGAAGAAAGGAAAGAAATGTACATGTATTAAAGGGCACTGAGGTTTTTCAAACCTTTTCTTTTGAAAAGTCTTTTAATCCACTTCCATGTACATCAATTTAAACTTGCTTAAAAAGTTTATACTCAGTATACTTACAGAAAGAGGTGAAATCAGTGTTGAGCACATGACGGCCTAACAACCATTCAATGCTGATCACGAACTAGTATTTTTATTTGATTATCCTGACAAACATAATAATTGAGCCCATGTATATATGCAAGATGTGGAGGATCCAACTAATCAACTGCAGAAAGAAAAACACTCAACTTAAAAAAGGTTGAAACAAATGACAAATGGAAATGGCTGAATCACTGTACCTTTTTGACACAACCTTAAATCTTAGTTTTACTATATATTATTTGGTACTCCTGGATTCAGTAGTTGGGGTAAAAAAGGTTTCTGTATTCAAACGTATCTACAGAATGTCAATATAAAATGTGTGGATATATACATTTAATATACACACACACGCGCACACACACAAATGCATACTCACATGTCTAGGAACCAGCACCTAACCACATCCCCGTTTCTCACTAATGACCCAATGAATCATTTATGACTGTAAGACCAGCTTAGATTCTATAAGGCTGTACAATATATGGCTGAAGAGGTCAAACACAAGCACCCACATTCAGGCTGGATTCAACTGTTCCTCCTCATGATTTTTGACAAACAGTAATACCACTTATGTAACAACTATATCTCAATAACTTAGAATTCAGAGTATAAAACCATAAACATTGAGCTCCCTCATTGTTTCAAGAGCACTCTTTCCATTCTATATCCACTGACTGATAAGAGGACACACCAAACTAGATCACTGAGCTGTACAAATGATCTTTACTCTTAATCTAAACAAACATGTGTTAAAACATTCTGAAATGCTGCATCCTTTGATTTCTTCATCTTTTCAATTGCCCGATGCAGGTCCTGCTGTTGAACAGGCCGAATTTCATCTTCATCATGGCTAAAATGCAAATAAAACCATCAAATACTCAAATAATTTTAGAATACACCTCCCTAAAATATTTTACCAAGATTTAAAAGAGATGCATGTGGTAAAAAAAAAAAAAAAAAATTTGTTTTCAACTGTAGAAAAGAGTATAAAAATGAAATCTCTTTACCATTCAAGACCCCCAAAGACAACCACAATGAACAGTTTCATGTAAATGCTTCCAGGAATTATCTACACATAGAAAAATCATAAGGAATTTTTTAAAAGCACTGACTGCTAAGAAGTAGGAAGCTAAAATAGCTACAATCAAAGACTTCACATCTAGAATATAAGTACACAATATTACCATAAGGTAAAAAATGTTATAGTTTATTGAAATGGGAATGTAATTCCAATTTAAAAAATCATGTTATTCCCATGAAAACTGTAATTTAAAAACTATCATTGCTAGGTATATACTTACATGCATGTTTTGCTTTTTACAAATTGAGAGTAAAATTCTTCACTATCAACAAAAACCAACTAATCCAAATCCTCCCTACTTCAATGAGAAACAAAATCCAGAATATGGCTCCTTTGTAATTTACAGATATTCAGGGAAAAACATTCAGGAAAGTTATGATAACCCAAGTCCATCCAGATTTTTCATACTGAAATATAAAATTATAAAATATGAAATTCAGTAGGAAATATAAAATTAGCCAGACTTCTCATACTGAAATATAGTTTTCAGGGCTTTGAGGCTGCAAAAAAATAGATCTTTCATTATTAGTGTAATCTGCCTAAGCAAAATTTACTAACTGGTTGGTTATTTCTCCTCTTAATCTTATATATAAGAATAAAAACCTGGCCAGGAGTGGTGGCTCACACCTGTAATCCTAGCACTTTGGGAGGCTGAGGTGGATCACCTGAGGTCAGGAGTTCGAGACCAGCCTGGCCAACATGGTGAAATCCCATCTCTACAAAAAAACACAAAAAGTAGCTGGGCATGGTGATGGGTGCCTATAATCCCAGCTACTTGGGAGACTGAGACAGGAGAATTGCTTGAACCTGGGGGCAGAGGTTGCAGTGAGCTGAGATTGCGCCACTTCACTCCAGCCTGGGCAAAAGAGCGAAACTCCGTCTCAAAAAAAGAGAAGAGAATAAAAACCTTTGGACGGTAGATTCTGAGGGTACACTAACAATGATGGGTCCAGAGCCACTGCATACACAGCTACCAGTTGACAGAGTAGCTTTCATGTAGACCTTTCTATATCAAAGCCCGCAAAACATTTTTTGGCTGAAGTTTGCTATGGCAACACACTGCAACTGCAACTATATATATGAATACCACAGGCAAGTGAAAACACTAGGAAGGTGAGGAAGGGAGACCAAAAAACAAAGGGACAAGAGTTGGAGAATTCCTTTAATACAACCCCAAAAAGTACACTGGGGTTGACCAAGAATCACAGAAATTGTTAGAAGGTTGATATTCTGAAAAGAAATGCAGTATAATAGGCAAGTAGCCTTTTAGGAAACTTCCTTAAAGGACATGCTTCACTAGGGCTGAATTATCCCACTTCACTAGTATTTTTGCTAAAATAAGGCTGGTAAAAAATTGGATTCTCAACTTCACTATACTTTGGAACTGGTTCCAAGTAAAATTTGCTGCAGTGATAAATGGTTTCTTTGTTTAGTAAATACATATTCGTTAACAAATTGAGGTCTAGTCTTCAATACCTCCAACTCCCCTCACATTTACATGTGAAATTTCCATGGATCATCAGAAGGAATTCAACTTTTTTTCTCCTTCATTCTAGACCCTTCCCACAATTCTGCCCTCCTTCATTTTCAGAATGCTGCTTTGGAAAAATGGCAATAAACAAAGTTGCAGGGGGTGATAATCCAAATTTACCTTTTATTTCATAAGTGGTGTTTCTAATATAAAGCAAAATAAAAGAAACTAACCTAAAAGCTCTAAAAGGTTTTGACAAGTATTAAAAATCAAGTCAAAATAATATACCTTTCTTCTGATGTAGAATTAACATATTCTCTAACACAGAGGAGGGCAGCATCTCGACACATCTCTTTCAGGTCACTTCCTGAAAAGCCATCAGTTTCCTGGGCAACTTCTAGCAGGTCTACATGCCTATCCACCTTAAACAAATATAAAAACATGCTTAAAAAACAAAAATAAATATATTGCATATACTACCAAACACCCATCTTAAAGAAAGTTAAGCATATTATAACAGCATGGGAGGAGAAACAATAGTTTCTAGAAGCTTTTTTTAACCACAAAAGCTTAGAAATTTGAAATATAATTTTCATTATTTGTCCTTATGATGAAGACAAATAATTATTACTAGATACACTGTAGAGTGATGGCGAAGAACAGATATTGGACTTGCTTTGATATCTCTCAAGAAGGTACCAAGGTGACATTTTTCTGTAATATATTCAACATACAGTACTTGGCAAATGTAATTAACTCCAGAGTCCATTACAGAAAAACACACAAAAAAACTCTTAACATTCCTTTTAATTGTAATGCTTGGTATTCTATTATCTCAACATGAATTTAGCACCTAAACTTTTGCTCCTCAAGCTAAGCTTATAGTCAAGCCAATTAAGGGACTGTCCTAGCCACATAATAGACTTGAGATAGTCTAATCATACTAAACTTATGTACAGATTAAGAAGAGAAAATAAGCAAGAAAAAAACTATGACTACCATCTAGTAAATGATTCTTATGTCTCATTCACTGGGGTAAGCACTTTGTATGTATTATTCTCATTTAATCTTCTCAGAAACTATCAATTTCATTTTCAGATAAGAATCATGAGACCTGGACAGGTAAACATAGTCAGAGCCAGGATTTGAACACAATATAGTGAGGTCCAGCTGTATTTTTCCCCCATTTAGCTCATCACTTGTTACAGCAACATTTACTTTCCCCCACTGATGTGAAATGCCACCTTATAGTTACTAAATTCCCATTTGTATTTGTATTATATTTACTAAATTCCCTTTGTATTTGTGGAAGACACAGTGTTTTAGGAAGAACAGCAACTCTACACAAGGACAAGAGACTTGAAGGTGAGACAACACTGCCAGCTCTGCAACTGTGACCTCACATAACAGTGCTCTCATTCCTAAACGTAAGGGTTACATGAAGATAAATCATGTTTTTTGATAAAAAGAAAACTAAACCCAGAGGGCAAGAGTGCAAGCAGCAATGATAAGCAAAGCAAATGGTAAATACATGGATAAATCTAAATAAACTTTAGCTATATAAATAGTAGTAATAATTATTATAGTAGGCATAATCATTTGGAGTACAAAAACAAAGTGGAGCTAAAATGCTATATAATAAGAACATGTAAAACGGAGGAGACATCTATATTAAGGTATTCTAAAGTGCTACAATTAAAGCATTAAAAAGAGGATACAGATATTATTAACTTAGACTTTATTTATGTATGTCAAAATACATAGGTACCACTAAAGGACAGAAAGGGTACCACTAAAGGAAAGAAAGAGAATGTGTAATTTCCAAACCAACAGAGGAAGGGAGAAAAACACAATAAAGAATACAAGAGCAGTATTAACAAACTCAGGACTAGAGGGGGACAAATAAGCAAAGAAAAAGCATAAATGGAAAGTATTAAACTAATAATGAATGAATCCAAATTTATGAGTAATCACCATAAATGCAAATAGACTAAACTTGGCTGGTAAAAGATTTTATACAGATGAACCCAAAATGTAGCTGTTTGAAGTTTATAAAAGACATACTGATGCTGAAAGGAAAAAAATAGGCTTTGTGTTACATTTGAAATAAAAACAAAGAAAAGCAGGAAGTAATAAGAGCTATTTATGACAAACCCACAGCCAATATCATACTGAATGGGCAAAAACTGGAAAAATTCCCTTTGAAAACTGGCACAAGACAGGGATGCCCTCTCTCACCACTCCTATTCAGCATAGTGTTGGAAGTTCTGGCTAGGGCAATCAGGCAAGAGAAAGAAATCAAGGGGATTCAGTTAGGAAAAGAAGAAGTCAAATTGTCCCTCTTTGCAGATGACATGGATTGTATATTTAGAAAACCCCATTGTCTCAGCCCAAAATCTCCTTAAGCTGATCAGCAACTTCAGCAAAGTCTCAGGATACAAAATTAATGTGCAAAAATCACAAGCATTCTTATACACCAGTAACAGACAAACAGAGAGCCAAATCATGAATGAACTTCCATTCACAATTGCTTCAAAGAGAATAAAATACCTAGGAATCCAACTTACAAGGGATGTAAAGGACCTCTTCAAGGACAACTACAAACCACTGCTCGGTGAAATAAAAGAGGACACAAACAAATGGAAGAACATACCATGCTCACGGATAGGAAGAATCAATATCGTGAAAATGGCCATACTGCCCAAGGTTATTTATAGATTCAATGCCATCCCCATCAAGCTACCAATGAGTTTCTTCACAGAATTGGAAAAAACTGCTTTAAAGTTCATATGGAACCAAAAAAGAGCCCGCATCTCCAAGACAATCCTAAGTCAAAAGAACAAAGCTGGAGGCATCACGCTACCTGACTTCAAACTATACTACAAGGCTACAGTAACCAAAACAGCATGGTACTGGTACCAAAACAGAGATATAGACCAATGGAACAGAACAGAGTCCTCAGAAATAATACCACACATCTACAGCCATCTGATCTTTGACAAACCTGAGAGAAACAAGAAATGGGGAAAGGATTCCCTATTTAATAAATGGTGCTGGGAAAATTGGCTAGCCATAAGTAGAAAGCTGAAAACTGGATCCTTTCCTTACTCCTTATACGAAAATTAATTCAAGATGGATTAGAGACTTAAATGTTAGACCTAATACCATAAAAATCCTAGAGGAAAACCTAGGTAGTACCATTCAGGACATAGGCATGGGCAAAGACTTCATGTCTAAAACACCAAAAGCAACGGCAGCAAAAGCCAAAATTGACAAATGGGATCTAATTTAACTAAAGAGCTTCTGCACAGCAAAAGAAACTACCATCAGAGTGAACAGGCAACCTAGAGAATGGGAGAAAAGTTTTGCAATCTACTCATCTGACAAAGGGCTAATATCCAGAACCTACAAAGAACTCAAACAAATTTACAAGAAAAAAACAAACAACCCCATCCAAAAGTGGGCAAAGGATATGAACAGACAGTTCTCAAAAGAAGACATTCATACAGCCAACAGACACATGAAAAAATGCTCATCATCACTGGCCATCAGAGAAATGCAAATCAAAACCACAATGAGATACCATCTCACACCAGTTAGAATGGCGATCATTCAAAAGTCAGGAAACAACAGGTGCTGGAGAGGATGTGGAGAAATAGGAACACTTTTACACTGTTGGTGGGATTGTAAACTAGTTCAACCATTATGGAAAACAGTATGGCGATTCCTCAAGGATCTAGAACTAGATGTACCATATGACCCAGCCATCCCATTACTGGGTATATACCCAAAGGATTATAAATCATGCTGCTATAAAGACACATGCACACGTATGTTTACTGCGGCACTATTCACAATAGCAAAGACTTGGAATCAACCCAAATGTCCATCAGTGACAGACTGGATTAAGAAAATGTGGCACATATACACCATGGAATACTATGGAGCCATAAAAAAGGATGAGTTTGTGTCCTTTGTAGGGACATGGATGCAGCTGGAAACCATCATTCTTAGCAAACTATCACAAGAACAGAAAACCAAACACCGCATGTTCTCACTCATAGGTGGGAACTGAACAATGAGATCACTTGGACTTGGGAAGGGGAACATCACACACCGGGGCCTATCATGGGGAGGGGGGAGGGGGGAGGGATTGCACTGGGAGTTATACCTGATGTAAATGGCGAGTTGATGGGTGCTGACGAGTTGATGGCTGCAGCACACCAACATGGCACAAGTATACATATGTAACAAACCTGCACGTTATGCACATGTACCCTAGAACTCAAAGTATAATAATAAAAAATTAAAAAAAAAAAAAAAAAAGAAAAGCAGGAAGTAGAAGGCTGAAAGATATCAGATTTAATAAAAAGAAAGCTAATGTAGTTCTAGTTACATCAGATTTTTACTCAAAGTGAATAACTGAGAAGTCATTATATAATGATAAAAAAATTTAACCAGAAAAACATAACAATTCTGCACTTGTAGACATATATGTAATATGGCCTCAAAACATACAGCAAAAATTTATTTAATTACATATAAAAATGGGCAAATTCACAATAATGGAAGATTTTTAACTTATGTCTCATGTACTGCCACATCAGTGAGTTCTTAGGACTGGTGACAGCACCTGTGATCTAATGCACATACATGTATATAATTTAGATCTTAGTCCTTTGATGGTTATAGGGTTGCAAATATTTTGGTTGCGGCTTGTTTTTTCACTTTGTTCATGTTATCCTGTGATACAGAACCTTTAAGTCTGATTACAGTCAAACTTCTCTATTCTCTTTCCTTTGTAGTTTTTAATTTTTTGTGAATTGAGAAACTCTTCTCATGTGTCCCTAAGAGACAGACACTTACAAGGATCTAATTTTTCTACTGTTGGTAAAAAAAATAGCATATACCTATACACATGTATTAGGTATCTGTTCACATATATTCATGGGATTGATACACTCTATCAACTCCTGAACAGCAGTTTACCAATGATGGTGATAATGGGAGATGGTCAGTGGTTGCTTAAGGTTGTACTTAATTAAAAAAAAATATATGAAGCAAATGTGGAAATACATTAAAATTGCCTGTTAAATATGGGTGGAAGATAATAGGGCTATTTGTTTATATGTTTGAAATATTTCATACATTTAACAAACTACTTTACAGAGCTTTCCAAACTATACTATGAGATGTTAAAAATTAAATATCCAACACTTCCTCCTGTCTTTTGACCACTCCGTTGTTGGGCCACCCTATGTTCTAACCACTCACAAATCTTGTGCCTGACAAGATGATACAGTTAGAAAGATGAACCAACCAAGTATAAGAAAATAAAGAAAAGAAGATTCCCGTCACTGGGGGAGCAAGATTTAATTAAGAGGTACCATACCCTAATGGTTAAGAGTAGGCTCCATCACTTCTTTGTGTAATCCTGGGCAAGTTACTACATAACTTCTCTGGGTTTCAGTTTCCTTAGCTGTAAAAATAGGACTAATATGTACTCCTTAGAAAAATGAGGATTAAATAAAACAATGTATAGCTCACCAAAATGCTTGGCACATGGCAAGCACTCTAAAAGTAGCTCATTTTGTTGTAAAATAGCTTTTAGATAAACCATGAAATAATGAGAACCTTTTCATTAGGCAACTCTGAAAGCAATTCCCAAGTTAAAAAGATTTTGAATATAGGCAGCAATAGCGGAATAAGTTAACAGACTTCGAAAATAGCTTGAAAGAATGATACTTACTTATGTGCAGTTGTTTATTATTATATCCACCATTAATAGTATATTTGTAAATAACATCTCTGTATTCTAAGCATTTTACACTTATAATTTTATTTCAAGACCAGCTGGGGCAAATGCTTATGAGGCCCTGATATTTTCTGGCTCTGTGGCCCCACCCAAGTCTCATATTGAATTTAATTCCCAATGCTAGGGGAGGGACCTTTTGGGAAGTGACTGGATTATAGGGGCACATTTCCCCCTGTTCTCATGATAGTGAGTTCTCTCAAGATCTTACGGTTTAAAAGTGTGTGGCACTTCCCCCTTCAATCTCTCCCTCTCCTGCTCTGCCATGGTAAGATGTGCTTGCTTCCCCTTCGCCTTTCACCATGATTCTAAGTTTCCTGAGGCCTCCCAGCCATGCTTCCTGTACAGCCTCTGGAACTGTGAGTCAATTAAACCTCTTTTCTTCATAAGTTATCCAGTCTCAGGTAGTTCTTTATAGTGGTTTGTGAACGGGCTAATACAGACCCCATCTCAACAAAAAAAATTTTTGTTAACTAGCTGGGTGTCTAGTTACTCAGGAGGTTGAGGCAGGAGGATCACCTGAGCCAAGGAGTTCAAGGCTGCAGTGAGCTACGATTACACCACTGCATTCCAGTCTGGCTAGAATGATGAGGCTGGTCAGCTAGAATGTAGGAGACCCTCAGTTCTGTCTCAAAACAAAAAAAAACAAACAACTATTGCTGCTATATCATATAAAAGTAAATTCAGGTCAGTTTGTACAGGGAAAAAAGCTACCTCCTTAAACTCAGACAAAATACTTTCATAGGGTATACATTTTATCAGTGCTAATTCTTTTTATACTTAAAACCTTAAGCCAAAATCACTACACTATCTTTTTAAAATAAGTGAATCATGTTAAGGAGTATCTATCAATAAAAGAATTGTAAAAGAGTAGAACACGGTATCATTTCAAAAGTTTCAATATTTTATTCAGAGAAGAACAATTCAAACTCTGGAAGTTCATGTGAATTAAAAAACAAACAACCCTCATTCAGCTCCACAATGTATAAGCATGACGGTGCTCAGTTTACCAAATAAATATATGTGCTACTGATTTGAGGCATCTTTAACAAAATTAAATGAATTTTCTTCAGATTTTATTGAAGTAGCAGTAATCCTTCAGCATACAAATACCAACCAGTGGGAAATGACAAGATGTTCTCATGTCAGCAGTTACCCAGGGAGCATTCATATTTTGCAACATAAAACTGATTAGAAACTATACTTTGTGGTTTTATGAATAAGAAACAGAATTGCTAAAAATTCCCTGTATCTGCTGGGCAGGATGGCTCATGCTTGTAATCCTAGCACTTTGGGAGGCTGAGATGGGTGGATCTCTTGAGCTCAGGAGTCCTAGACTGGCCCGGGCAACATGGCGAAATCCCACTTCTAAAAAATACAAAAAATTAGCTGGGTGTGGTGGCATGCACCTATAGTCCCAGCTACTTAGGGGGCTGAGGTAGGAGGATCACTTGAGCCCAGGAAGGCTAGAGTGAGCTGAGATCGTGCCACCATACTCCAGCCTGGGTGACAAAGCAGAGACCGTTTAAAAAAAAAAAAAAAAAAATTCCCTGTAGCTATGAAAAACAAGACAGTACTATTTCAGAAAGCAGAATACTAAATACTAAACTTTAGAGACATGTATAATTTCTTCCTCTTATTAATTTTTTTTTTTGAGACAGGGTCTTGCTCTGTCACCCAGGCTAGAATGCAGTGGTGCATTCACTGCAGCCTTGAACTTCTAAGCTCAAGTGATCCTCCTGCCTCAGTCTCCCGAGTAGCTAGGCACACCCAGTTAAATTTTAAAATTTCTTTGTAGATGTGAGGTCTCATCATGTTGCCCAGACCTGTCTCAAACTCCTGGCCTCAAGTGATTCTCCCACCATGGCCTTCAGAAGTGCTAGGATTACAGGCATGAGTCATCAAGCCCAGCACTGACATGAGTAACTTCTTAAGTTTAAATGTGAAACTAAATAACCTGTGTAATTTATGGCTATGTTACAAGAAAAAGCGCTTAAATTTCATCACTTATACTCATATTAATCAGCTATATGTAAATCATCTGCATTATCTCCAGCTACACTAGACCACATTATATTTCAAAAATGTTATAAACTTCCAGTCATGCAATATGATCCTTCATTAAAATGGTTTAAATTAAATAACTGTACTGGTTAACTTGAAGTCTCCAAAACTGTCAGTAACTACCTTCTAATATCTGTTAAATTTCTAGCCACACCATAGCCATCCTAATTCAAAGGAACTTGTTAACTATCCCCTTTATTTTCTTCTCTAAACTTTTCACTGGTGTCTATCACTGTTAAAGGTTTACCAATTGTGTTTTATCTAAACAGTACTACAACTACACTTTTTATTTATTTATTTTTTTGAGACAGAGTCTTACTCTGTCACCCAGGCTGGAGTGTAGTGGCACGATCTCGGGTCACTGTAACCTCCGACTCTGGGGTTCAAGTGATTTTCCTGCCTCAGCCTCCCAAGTAGCTGGGGTTACAGGTGCCAGCCACCATGCCCAGCTAATTTGTTTGTATTTTTAGTAGAGACAGGGTTTCACCATGTTGGCCAGGCTGGTTTCAAACTGCTGACCTCAGGTGATCCGCCTCCCTTGGCTTCTCAAAGTGACAGGATTACACAATGTCTTTTTGAAAGCAGCTACCAAAAATTCAATTAAAAGATGGCTGGGCATGGTGGCTCATGCCTGTAATCCCAGTACTTTGGGAGGCTGAGGCGGGCAGATCATGAGGTCAGGAGTTTGAGACCAGCCTGACCAACATGGTGAAACCTCGTCTCTACTAAGAATATATGTATATACATAAAAATTAGCTGGGTGTGGTGGCGCGTGCCTATAATCCCAGCCACTCAGGTGGCTGAGGCAGGAGAATTGCTTGAACCCAGGAGGCGGAGGTTGCTGATTTCTTTACTGATTTCTTGTCTAGGACCAAAGTTCCTTACCTAAAAAACATGAAGGATTTTAGGAATTTCCCTGAAAGTGTACGCATTTCATGTACATATGTAGTTTTCTTAGAAAAGACTACTTTTATCTCATTCTTAAAGGGCCCTATGACACGCTTCCTCCAAAGTGATTTATAACCACTGATCCCAATCTTTGTAATTTGCTAGGTTCTTTAAACTTTTGCATACACTATATATTATTTTGATATGTTTTTAAGGAAACAGGCTGAGAATGGTGGTTCACGCCTATAATCCTAGCACTTTGGGAGGCCAGGGCAGGAGGAGAGCTTGAGGCCAGGAGTTCAAGACCTGCCTGGGTAACATAGTGAGACACTTTCTCTACAAAAAAATTTTTAAAGAACAAAAAACAACTAGCTGTGCATGGTGAAGCATGCGTGTAGTCCTAGCTACTTGGGAGACTGAGGTGGGAAGATCACTTGAGCCCAGGAGGTCAAGGTTGCAGTGCACTATGATCACATCACAGCACTTTAGCCTGGGTAATACAGTGAGACCCTAAAAAAACAACACATCAGCCTGGGTAAACAGAGTGAGAACAACGTGAGACCCTATCTCTTTCTGTTTTTTTTTTTTTTTTTTTTTTTTTTTTTGTAAGTTCCATGGAACTCTGCTTGATAAGATAGCCTATCTCTTTAAAAAAATAAATAAATAAATCATTAGAACACTACTGAAAGACACAAAGGTAAACACCCAGAAAGACATATATGCCATTGGGCAGAAAAATTCAACATCAAAAAGATACTCTTAAATGAGATTCCACCAAAAATTTTAATGTTTGTTTTTTTTCCTACATAAGACAAATTAATTCTAAAATTTATGCAGAGAAAAAGAATTAAAATAACCTTGGGGCTCGGGGACAACAAGGGATATGCAGTTCTACCAGATATTAAAACTTACAAAGCCTCAATAATTAAAACAGTATGATGCTAGGGCATAAACATACAAAAGACCAAGACCTGAATTTAAAGTCCAGAAACACAGTCAATACATATGAGAATTTGGTAAAAGTGGCATCTCTAGTGGCTATAAAAAAAAAAAAAAATGGGCTGAGCGCAGTGGCTCACGCCTGGAATCCCAGTGCTATGGGAGGCCGATGCACGTGGATCACTTAAGCTCAGTACTTCAAGACCAGCCTGGCCAATATGATGAAACCCTGTCTCTATGAAAAAATACAAAAAATTGGCCAGGCATGGTGGCACGTGCCTGTAATCCCAACTACTTGGGAAGTTGAGGCACAAGAATCACTCGAACCTGGAAGGCAGAGGTTGCAGTGAGCAGAGATCACGCCACCGTACTCCAGCCTGGGTGACAAAGCAAGACTCCGTCACAAAAAAATAAAAAAAAGAAAAAAGGGTGTTGGACAAGTAGGTATCCATCTAGAAAAACAAAACCAAAGTTGGATTCATACTGCATATCATCTACCTAAATCCCAAATATGTTAAAGAATTAAATGTAAAACATACACGCCATCGAGATATTATGTTTCTCCTGATGGAAGAATATAATTCTGCCTACGAAGCTGTGCTGTCCTGTCCTGTGTCTCCTCCCCACCAACCTGAATTTCATCTGGTCTCTTGATCCAACTACCAATTTTAGAGGAACAACTACTCCTCTGCAATCGGCAAAACCCAGACTGTGGACAACTCAGGACAAACACAACCTAGTTTCTCCAGTAAATAATTTTAAAAGGGTGGGTGCGGGGGAGGAAGCAAGATGAGGGAAGAACCTATAACCCATAAATTAAGAGAGACATAAAAACTATCAAAGAATTGCAAATTAGGAAATTCATATGGATCTTGAGTCAAACAAATACATGGTTAAAAAAAGGTATTTAAAAAGAGATAATCAGAGACTTGTACATAAACTAGGATAATGAAAATAATGACTTACTGTCAATTGTTTGATAGGTATAACATGGCAATGAGGCTAGGGTAAAAAAAAAAGAATCCTTTTCTTTTAGAGATACAACTAAAACATTTACAGGTGAGATTATAATGGGAAAAAATAGGAAGTGTGGAAGTAGGGCATGGCTAGAGAAGAATTAGCCATGGGGTTTATGGTAATTCAAGGAAGGAGGGAAGCCATACAAATACAAGTATTTTGATAAAAGTAGCATCTCTACTAAGGCTCATTCACTATCAGAATCTATTTGATTTATTAGTTTATATAGTGAGTTCTAACAGTGAGTTTAGATGTTAAGTTTGGGATAAAAAGGAATACCATGTTACTCAATTATATGCAGTTATCAAGTTTTGGGAAAACAGGTAGCAAGAGTTTGGAAAGTGTGGAAAATTCTTTTATAAACTTGGGAGTGGGAAAGGCCTTTCAAAGTCCAGAAGTCGTAAAGTTGGGGACAGGTGGGGGAGAGAAAACTCCAATAAAATTGAAAGACAACTTGGAAAAAAATATTTTCAAATCACACAAAGGGCAAATCTCCATAATACACAGAGTTCCTACAGGTTTATTATGAAAAGGAGCACTGCAATAGAAAAATGCACAAAATATATGAATATACAGTTAGCAGAAAAAAAATTCAAATGATTCTTAAACATACACTATTCATTCCATCCCTAAAGAATGCAAATTAAAACTTTAATGAGATAACCACCTTTGACCAGGTGTGGTGGCTCATGCCTATAATTCCAGCCTTGGGAGGCCAAGGCGGGAGGACTGCTTGAGCCCAGGAGTTCAACACCAGCCTGGGTAACACAGCAAGATCCTGTCTCAACAAAATAAATAAATAAAAAGAATTAGCCAGGCTTGGTGGTACATGCCTGTAATCTGCTTGGGAGAGTGAGGCGGGAGGATTACTTGAGCCCAGGAGTTTAAGGGTGCAGTGAGCCCTGATCACACCACTGCACTCCAGGCTAGGCAACAGAGAGAGACCCTATCTCAAAAAAGAAAAAACAAAAACAAAAACAAAAAAACAGAGAGATAACCATTTTCTACCTATCGAGTTGGCATGAAGTTCCATAACATTCTGTTGGCAAAACTACAGGAAAAGAGGCACTCTTTATTACAGGAATATGAGTAAACCAGAACAATTTGGCAATAGCTACCAAAATTATGAACACTCTAACCTTTGATCTAGCAATTCTGCTCCTGGATAATTTACTTTACTAATATTCCTGCACAAGTATGAAATCACATGCACACAAGGCTATTAAATGTAGAATTTTTATAATAGTGAAAGACCAGAATCAATCCAAATGTCCTTCAATGTGGCATTAACTGAATTCCAGATTGTCCATACAATGGAATCCTATGTAGTGCAAAAACAAAGAGTGACAACAGAATAAGGATACTAGATGCTAATATGGAAAGATCTCAAATATAAGTAAAAAAAGTAACGCACAGAACAGTGTGCATGTGTTATTGATAGTTTATGTAAAAAATAAGTAAATAAAAGGAGAGAGAAATAACATATGAAGCCAGGAGTTCGAGACCAGCCTGGCCAACATGGTGAAACCACAGTAAAAATACATGGTAAAATACAAAAAAAAAATGGTAAAAATACAAAAATTAGCCAGGTGTGGTGACACATGCCTGTAATCCCAGTTACTCGGGAGGCTGAGACACGAGAACTGCATGAACCTGGGAGGCAGAGGTTGCAGTGAGTGAAGACTGCACCACTGCAATCCAGCCTGGGCTATAGAGTGACACTCCGCCTCAAAAAAAAAAAAAAAAAAGAAAAGAAAAGAAAAGAAAAAATATATATACAGGAAAAAAGGGAAGATTTTTCTCTGTATATTATTAAATATAAATACTTTAATTTTTGAACCATGAGACCAAAAAAACATTAAACACAAAAGCTATTGAAGATTTTGATTATCACTTCTTAAATTTAAATTTCAACTTCAAAAAATACTGCAATTTTCATCACCACAGGAAAGGTTAAAAAAATGCAATTAAGTAAAAAACAACAAAAAAATTCTGTTTTCACAAATGTATCTTACATAAAATCAGAGACTAGTCTGAAAATTATCAGAGCATTTTAATGCACATATACAAAAGCACATCGCTCTAAAAACATAAGAAAAGTATCTTTAACTCACATATACCATAGTTACTGAGTTACATAAGCAACCAAAAGGATTCAGGTCAAGTTCAAAGGTGTATCAGTACCCCAGCCTTTTTGGCATCAGGGACCGATTTCATGGAAGACAATTTTTCCACAGACCTGGAGAAGTGGAGGAGCAGAGCATGGTTTGGGGATGATTTAAGTGCATTACATTTATTATTAGACTGTCATAAGAAGCGAGCAACCTAGATCCCTCGCGCGCACAGTTCACAATAGGGTTTGCAATCCTATGAGAATCCAGTGCCGCTGCTGATGTGACAGGAAGTGGAGCCTAGTCTAGCCCACGGCTCACCTCCTGCTGTGTGGCCCAGTTCCTAACAGGCCACGGACCAGTACCAGTCTGTGGCTGCAGGGGCTGGGGATCCCTGGAGTATATCATTCTCAGATTCCTTCCTCATTTTTCTCTAAAATAACTTTATGAACATCATATTTATAGGATGGGGGAAAAAAATTTATTTTCTACTTACATTTTCATTTTTCAAGATGAGTTTCAGGATTGCTTCTCTCTGTTTTAAAGCCTAAAAGCAGGATAATTTCCATTTAGCATTTTTATTTTTTAAAGAAGATCAATTAGTGTTCCTAATATTTTGTCCCTTCTAAAGTCTCTCTCAATACTTACAGGAGATGACAGAAACTTTGAAGAGGTCAAAGCAACTAGATTCAAGACTCTAGAGTAATCATCTCTGGTTCTCCTACTGAACTGTCTCTTCTTACTCTCATCCCCAGTGCCTAGTACAACGTTTGGGAAATAACACACCTATAATCTTCAATGAGTAAATGAGTATCTACGACTATAATGTCTTCCCTCTATACTTCAGCAATCTTCATTTTTTTCCCTTCATGTAGTAAACTCATGAAAACTCATTATAAAATTTATTATCAGTAATTTAAAGAGATAGCAACAGTAACTTCTCAGTTCCTCCATTTCCTCCTCCTCCTTTGACCACTAATTTATATTAGTGAATTTTAATTTAGTGATGATACATTTGTGTACATGTCTGTACGCTTTCCCCCAGTGACAATTCCTATTTTTATACCATACAATAAATACAAACTACATTTAGCACCTTTTATAGAATCCCTCAGCTATATAGTCAATATAGATGCTTTTTAAAACTATCATGGCTGAACTTACCCCTATTCCCACAAATATCACAAAACAGCTAGTTACAATGACTACCAAATCAAATTACCTGAAAAACAAACCAAACCCTGCTCTTTTTGTAATTCAAGTATGTCAAGTAGGAAGGTTAATTTGGTATGCTATATGATCACCAATAAATACTTTTTGTTAAACATTTCACTTGGAGAAAAGTTTATTTAAGATTAGCCATACACTTCACATCATAAGTTACATAAGAAAAAAACTAACCTATAAAGTATATTCACTAACAATGGAATAAAATGGAGGTTACAAAGTTTCCATTTCTTGTTAACACTATACAAATTTATAATAAATTTGATAGAACCTGTTACAACCCATTTTGATTACTCACAGGACATATTAAATTTACAACTTTAATACTGGCTACTTTCCATGCTACTGTATCCTATGTTCTATTCTACTGTACATCAAAAACCTTAGCTGGCCAGGCACAGTGGCTCATGCCAGTAATCCTAACACTTTGGGAGACGAAGGTAGGAGGGTCTCTTGAGGCCAAGAGTTAAGACTAGCCTGGGCAACAGTGAGACCCCCATCTATAAAAAATTCAAAAATTAGCCAAACGTGGTGGCGCATGCCTATAGTCCTAACTACTCAGGCGGCTCAGGTGGAAAGATTGTTTGAGCCCACGAGTCAAAGCTGCAGTGGGCTATAATTGTATGGCTGACAGAGCAAGACTCTGTCTTTAAAAAATAATAATAAAAATAAAAAACCTTAATTGTCCATTGTACTAACTATTGGGTTAGTGACAGAGATTCTATAAATTATCTTCAGAATCAATGAAGTAAACAAATTAAAAAAAAATGTTCTGAAGTCTCGCTTACAAAATAAAATCTAAACTCTTGTGCAAAGCATATAAAGTTCACCTAAACCCAGAAGCAGTCTACCTTTTCAGCCTCCTCTCCATCTATATTCCTTGGTGCACTCACCAAACTACCCTTAGAACTCACCATTAAACAGTGCTTCCACAGCTTCTTGACTTTGTTCATTCTGGCAGGAAAGCCCTTCCTTGTCTCATTTGCCTATCAAATTCCTACCATCCTTCAAGGTCCAGCTGGATTCTGGAAATTCCATGGACTTCCCTGACAGAATATTAGTTTTCATCATCATCTCACGCTCTCATAGTTCTTTAAACATACCTTCATAAAGCATATTTTACATTATTTATTTCTGTGTCTGCCTCTCCAAAACAGAGTTCTTCGAGGACCAGGCCCATGTCCCATTCACCAGACCTTAGCAGGTCTCTGACACATATTAATGCTCAATAAATATTAGTCATACTAGGCCAGGTGTGGTGGCTCATGCCTTTGGATGATCCCACTTTGGGAGGCTGAGGCAGGCAGATCACCTGAGGTTAGGAGTTCGAGACCAGCCTGGCCAACATAGTGAAACCCCGTCTCTACTAATAATACAAAAACTAGCTGACGGTGGTGGGCGCCTGTAATCCCAGCTTACTGGAAGGCTGAGGCAGGCTCACTTGAACCTGGGAGGCAGAGATTGCAGTGAGCCAAGATCGCGTCACTGCACTCCAGTCTGGGCGACACAGCAAGACTCTGTCGCGGGGGAAAAAAAAAAAACCGTCATACTAAATAAATTTTATAGTCTCCTAAATTAAGTTTAAAAATCTTTTCATTGATTCACTGGGTAAATTTTCTAAGGATGTGCACACACTTAACCACTTTATTAGAGTGGTAGCTATAGTAAAGAGTTGATCAGAGTAATTTTATAGAGTCCATAACCATCGATCTTTCAGAGATCATGTTTACTACCAAAAACCAATCTGACAAATTACAGAATATGAATGTGACAAATGATTTTTAGCCAGATTATAAATGGAATTAGAGTTAGTTTCACTAAATGGCAACACATGTAACATGCTGATTGTATGGAACATATTTTCTACTAGTAAAATCTGTTTTTTCTTTCCTTTGCAATCTGAAGGCAGACAGAATTCGAGATTTGAAGATCTGTGCCAAAATTATAGTGTGCTGGTAAGTCATAATCATCTACTAGAGGGTACTTCTTAACTAACAAAAAATGCTAGAAAGAAGGCAGAACTGGTTTAACACCATCTAAGCATTTGTATTCTTAAGGTAAACTATGATATCTACTGGCATCATTAATCCTATCAGGGAAGCACTGACTACATCTGCCAATACTCAATCAAATAAATCCCAGTTGTTCATGCCAGGCCTTCTGAATAGAATAATTCTTTAAGCCAAATTTCTCCAATTCTATTCTATGCTAAACCAAAACTGTAATTTAGATTTTCTTATGTATCTTCCTATATAGATAACTTCCTACATCCTAAAGTAAATCACTAAAATAGCCAGGCAAACTTGAGATAACTATATATATATATACTTTGAAGAGAAGCAAGTAACACTAATCTTAGGATAGAAATAAAGAGAGTGGAAAGGACAAAGAAGCTACTGTCAGGGTTTTTGCCCCATTCCTTCCCTGTCATAAGTAGCCCTATATGACAAAATATTCCCTTCTTAAAATTAAAGGTAAAGACCTATAAAAAAGGTGAATATTTAACTCTTCATAATATCAATCAAGACCACCTACAGGCTGGTTGATGTGAAATCTTGTAGGCATTCTTCTCATTATAGCAGAGTCAAGGTCCTGAGGACGATTGGTAGCTCCCATTACTATGACCTAAGTGTATAAAGAAAGCAGAAGGTGTTAAACCTACCAATTATATTCCTCTAAGAATGTTATTACTAGGGCTTAGTTTTAAAAATTAAGTGGTATTTTAGCTAAATCCTTTGTAAGAAATCTGATTTTAATTCACTATTATTCAACTATTTACAGGTATAAATTTAAGTTAATCCTAAATAAATCAAATAGCGAAACTGGAAAACTAATGCATTTCACTTCATGTCTTTCTAGTAATTAAAATATGTAATGTTCAGTTGCAAATAGCTACTAAAGAATTATTAAAATTTGCTTTTAAAAAACTATTGTATTTTGCAAAATATGGTTGTTTAATGAACACATATTGAATGACTGAAAGCCATTATGTTATAGCTTGGGTATACATTTTGGGAGTATGGGGGGATAATTCAAGTCCTTAAATAATATTATATGGAAAGAATCATTTCCCCTTAATAAGTCTGAAGATTCTGGTAACTGTAATAGATACTGTGTACTTTTTCTTGTATTTCACACCATCGTATCATGGTACTATCCCCACTGCAGGTGGTATCTTCTCAATGTGAAATAAAGTCTCAAGTAATCCAACTTTAAACAAAGATAACAGAGTATAACCAAACATCAAAATGCTGGGAAGAACTCTTTTTAAAAATGCTGGCAGCCCTGCCAACTTCTAGGTCTACGTCACTTATTTAAAAAGGACGTAGAGATTAAAAAAAAAAAAAAAAAAAGGAACTTTAAAAATAAACATGAATAAAAACAAAGATATATAAAACAAGTTAATTTCTGAAGGACGTCAATATTACCTTTACTGTTGATACTTCAGTATAATCCAGTAACAATACACATCTGCTATCCAAAGTGAAATTTATTGGTATTCCATGGAAATACATTTCTCTAACATTATCTTATTTCTCCCTAAGAGGTTTTACATTTCTGAAATAATGCAAATCTTATATTCTACTTCTACTCTACATTGAATGACATTCAGGAGCCTCAGAGCCCAATTACTTTCAATTAACTGTGAGAGTTTGCCACCTAGAGGAAGAAAATATAAACACAATTTGAAAAATGTTACTTTCACAACACAACATAATGCAAGTTTGTATTTGTGTTAAGTGGTCCTAAAATCAAAATATTAATGCTCATACCTATTTTTCTTTATTTTCTTTCTTTCTTTTTTTTGAAGACAGAGTCTTACTCTGTATCCCAGGTAGGAGTGCAGTGTCACCCACATGGCTCACTATAGCCTCAATCTCCTGGGCTCAAGCAATCCTCCTGCCTTCTGAGTAGCTGGGACTACAGGCACATGCCACTGTGCCTAGCTGATTTTTCTGTCTTTAGTAGAGACGAGGTCTCACTGTATTGCCTATCCTGGTCTGAAACCTCTGGGCTCAAGTGATCCTCCCCGCTCAGCCTCCCAAAGTGCTGGGATTACAGATGTGAAATACCATGCCCGGCCTCTTTATTGACTTTTTCCAACTCAATAAAATTAATAGAAAGGAAAAAATTTCTTCCAAATTTAAAATAAACAAATCTTAAAAGTGGGTGAATGAACTAAAAGCATAAGATAATGAATGAGTATAAGGAAAAAAAACCACAAAAGGCACTGTGGTTAAGTCAATATTTCGGGGAAAAAAAAAGGGAAATGGGCAGCATTTGAAGAAACACAGGACAAGCAAAACAAAATTTAAAAGCCAGTAGAGAGGATGGAATACTAAAAAACAATCAAGGAATCCAAATAAAACTAGTAAAACTTGGAACATTGACTATGTATAACAGATACTCATGAAAAAACAAAAGTGATTGAAATCACTTGTAGTTTCACATAAAGAAGCAAATTTTAAGGAGTGATTTTAAGCAGCAAAAGCAGAGAACCTTTTCATATATATTAATTCAATAGAAATGAGCTAAAATTTAAAACAGGAAGCAACAGTAATTTTTTACTACTTAAGAAACAAAAGCAATGCTCCTTTTAGGTGTTAGTTGTTCAAACTTAAAAAAAAAAAAATCTTTATTTTCTGTTCTTGCATTCATTTGCTAAGAATCATGGCCTCCAGCTTCATCTGGAAGAGGGAGAAGATCAGGAAAAATAACTAATGGGTACTAGGCTTAATACCTAGGTATGAAAGAATCTGTACAACAAACCTCCAACGCACAAGTTTATCTATGTAACAAACCTGCACATGTACCCCTGAATTTAACATAAAAGTTTTAAAAAAATCTTAACACATGAAGATAATTTTATCATTTCACATGTAAAATAATCAGACTTAAATTTACATCTCAGAACTTTTAACTTCATCAATGAATATCCTAAAAACCCTATCTTTTATGTCTCGTGTCTCTCAAGATGAAAAATATGTCATCAGTTACTAAGGTTTCCAGAAACAGTGACGGGTTTCATCGAGCCGTTCTCTATTTCTATTTCCTTGGTGACCATATTACAAGAAAGCTAGCTAGGGGACTGGGCTCTATCCATAATCATAGAAAAGACAATTCTAGAGAAGAGCTAACTGGTTCATATGAAAGTAGAATATGTCTAAAACTATTACTCAAAATTAGTAATATCAATTTTAACCCCCCCAAAATACAATAAAGGTTAAAAAGTGGCTGCAGTTTAATAAAAAAGCAGCATCTTCATTTGCTCTCTCAAATCAAAACTCATCATAATGAAAACTGTAATTGCTACTAGTGCAGTAAGGAATTTTGGTTCTGAAAACTCTGTTGTAAGTTATGCTGTACCAGAATCACTGTGGAGCTCTGGATGAAGTGGCTCTGGAGAATACTTCATCCAATTGCTGCTGTATCCCCTGCTGAAAATAACTGAACACTATGCTCTGACAGGGTACGTAATATTAAGATATTTTCTCTTACATGGGCTAACTATCCAATTGTCTAGGTGCTTTAAGTATTATTTCTCAGGGAGAATAATTAGTTTTTGGCAACCGATAAACCCCACAGATTTATCAAAACCAATTATTAATGAAAAATGTTTCTATTAATGTTACCTAAATTTATCTATGTTATGTTTTTTCTCTAACCATTCAACAAAAACTAAAGGATGTGTTCCTTGTAATAAAACTATACCTTCACAAACATAATGTAGAAGGAGGACATATGGCTTAATTTTCTTCTTGAGAATGATGTTGTTTAGACTTTTGACTTATGCTAATGCGGTGGGCTTAAGGGATCCTGAAGCCCTCTGGCCACAAAAAGAAAATATTTAAAAGACTCAAATAAATTAACCTACAATTTTGCAAAGAAGTAAAGGAATTAAGCTAAGGCTAGCGGTAAAGCCTATGTACTTCCTCAGATTAATTCCTCATAACAATTCTGAGGTAGGTACTATCCTCCCTTTTTATAGATATTATTCCCTCTATACAGATACAGAGTATTATAAAATTTGGCCAAGGTCACACAGCTTGTTGATGCCAGGGTTCTGATTTTCTAATCCAATTAGAAACATGAGTAATAAGCAAGAGCCTATCAAAACTGACCTGATAGATCTGAAAAACAATCTGGAAGAATTTCTAAAACTGAAAAATATAATACTTGAAATAATAAGCTCAATGAAAGAGTCAGATAGTAGAAGAACTTCAAATGAACCAGAAGAAAGGAAAAGAAATTATCCAGGACATAGCACAAGAAGACAGAAAATATGAGAGAGATGTTAAAAAAGACATGAAATAGGCCAGGCACAGTGGTTTAGCCTGTAATGCCAGCTAAATTTGGGAGGCCAAAGCGGCCAGACTGTTTGAGCTTAGGAGTTCAAGACTAGCCCGAGCAAATTAATGAAACTCTGTCTCTACAAAAAAAAACACCAAAATTAGCCAGGTGCAGTGGCGTGCACCCATAGTCCCAGAGACTTGGGGTGCTGAGGCAGGAGAATCACTCGAGCCCAGGAGGTTGAGGTTGCAGTGACAGCCATGTTCACGCCACTGCATTCCAACTTGGGCAACAGAGCGAGACCTGTCTCAACAAAACAAAACAAAACATGAAATAGAAATAAGGTCCTACATATATCCAACTGGCATTCCAGAAGGAGATAAAACACTGAGAATAAACAATAATTGAAGAAATAATAACTGAATTTTAAAGAAGTAATTCTAAATATAATACTTTTTTAAAAAAAGGCAAAAACAGATTACAAAATAGGAAATACTAAAGTTGGCTGGGCGAAGTGGGTCATGCCTATAATCCCAGCACTTCGGGAAGGTGAGGTGGGTGGATCACCTGAGGTCAGGAGTTCGAGACCAGCCTGGCCAACATAGTGAAACCCAGTCTCTACTAAAAATACAAAAATTAGTTGGGCATGGTGGTGCGCATCTTGTAACCCTAGCTACTTGGGAGGCTGAAGCAGGAGAATTGCTTGAACCTAGAAGGTGGAGGTTGCAGTGAGCCGAGATCGCACCACGGTACTCCAGCCTGGGCAACAGAGGAGTCCGTCTCAAAAAAAAAAAGAGAAAATACTAAAGTTAAAAAAACAAAAAGAACACTGTTAACTTTTCCATGAGATATAAGTGATTCATTTAAAAAAAAGAAAAAAAAAAGGAAAATGGTTCTAGGATGTTTATTTCCAACAATCTGGCTGAAAAAACAAACATGCCACATTAACTTCTTTTTAACCTTCTTTTAAACCACTGAGCTGACAAGAAAGCATGGAATATTCAGAGGCCAAAAAATAAATGAAAACTGGGAACCTAAAGAGGAAAACTGAAAAATAAAGCTCTTTCTCTTTGGTCACATAACAAGGGAACAAGCTATGGTTTCACAGCCATACAGGAGGAAGAGACAAAGCCTAGGATACAAGTCTGTCTTGTATAAAATTGGGATCCTAAAGATAGGCTTAGGTGACAAGAAGTGAGAAAGTGTTGTCAGTTTCAGCTACTAATGAACTCTGTCAAATGAAAATCAGGGAAGTGACTAAGAATTGAGAGTAAAGACTATAAGGAATTACAGTAAAAGTCAAGTAAGAGTCAAGGAAAAGAGAAAGAATAGTTTTTTAAAAAATGTACACAATACCCACAGACACTAGTCACTTCCTCTCCTTAGCACTGTAGGTTCTGAAAATTTCAAGGACAGGCTTTACTCTGGTGTTTTCTCTTCTGTTGCGTCTGTTTCAGGCATTTAGTCAATCTACTAATGTTTTGGTAAACACGAAGTCCTCAAATTGGATAAAGATTATACAAAACATATTCTTTTGGATCCTTATCACTTAGTCGTAAGTGTACATAATTATGAAAAAAAGTTTGTACAAAAGCATAAGAAGTAGTCCAGCAAATTTTCTATTAAGAACAAAAAAATCAACACAAGTTGAGGGCAGATTTTATTCAAATACCTGGCAGCTGTGATCAGTATCCAATCCATCCCAGAGACTCATAAACTGAGCTTTCATCATGGCTGTAGCTTCATGGTCAGAACTTGAACGGTTTCGTAGAAAGGAGTCTAGAAGCAAAAGGTCCTTAACCTTAGAAATTAAGAATAATCTAGAAGTAAAAGGTCCTTAACTTTAGAAATTAAGAATTAATTATTTACCCCCCCACCTTTTTTTTTGAGACAGGATCTCACTCTGTTGCCCAGGCTGGGGTGCAATGGCGCAATTACAGCACACTGCAACCTCAAACTCCCAGGCTTAAGTGATACTCCTGCCTCAGCCTCTCGAGTAGCTAGCACTACAGGTACGTGCTACCATGCCTAGCTAACTTTTTTTTATTTTCTGTAGAGACAGGTCTCACTATGTTGCCAAGGCTGGTCTTGAACTCCTGGCCTCAAGTGATTCTCCTGCCTCAGCCTCTTAAAGTGCTGGGATTACAGGCATAAGCCCCCATGCCTAGCCTTATTTTATTTACTCTTTATGTAATTTCAAATGTTCCTAACACACGGAAATGAAAAACGTTTGAGATGATGGGTATTCTAATTACCCTGATCCGATCACTATATACTATAGTGATCATTGAAATGTCACTCTGTACCCCATAAATATGTGTAATTATGTCAATTAAGAAAAATGAAAATAAAAGAAAAAATTGTTTTAAAGCTGAAAACTTTATGAAAGATTACAAAGAAATTGGGCTACGTGTTTTAGACACTATTCTGATACAATAAACTTGGTAAATTATTAGGCAAATTAAAACACGATCATTCATAATTTTTGTTTCTTCTCTAAAAATACATTCATGACAACATACGTAAGAAAAATGAAGGATCTAGTACTGAGAGGCTGGAAGAGTTATGTGGAATCTCAGAGGAAAGCCTGTGCATTTTGCCTCTTAACTTTCTAGGACACCTGAACCCACTGCGTTCTTAGTTATAGGGTCGCATACTTTTTTCTCATGCAGTTTCCTGGTAATAAACAAAAACAACACGGAAAAATGCGTAAAACACTATTAAGCAGAAAAATGTAGGACAGAAAATGATTTAAAACATATATGCTGGAATGCACATTACATATGTTATACTTGGTAAAAAAGCTTTTATGGAAATATACAAAAATGCTAATTACGTTGTGTTATAGCTCAGGGATGGATTTAAGGACAAGTTTAACTTTCTCTTTTATTTTCTGTCTTCCAAATTATCTACAATGAACACGAAATGATTTTTTTTAAAAAGGAGAAAACAATTTTCTTTTATAAGATTGAAAGGTGCTATTTTTTTAAAAAAAGTAAATGCACATCTGACAAATGGTGCTGGAGCAACTGGACATTCATAAGCAAAAAAACTGACTGACACAGACTTTGTAGTTTTCACAAAAATTAACACAAAATGGATCACAAATGTGCATGTAGAACACAAAATTCTAAAACTTTTAGGAAATAATATGGTAGAAAATCTAGGTGACCTTGGACTTGGTGATTAATTTTTATATGTAACACCAAAAGCATGATCCATCAAAAATAAATGTGTAAGTTGAACTTAAAATTCCTGGCTGGGCACAGTGCCTCACACCTGTAATCCCAGCACTTTGGGAGGCCGAGGCAGGTGGATCACTTAAAGTCAGAAGTTTGAGACCAGCCTGACCAATATGGTGAAACCTCATCTCTACTAAAAATACAAAATTGGCTGGGCATGGTGGCAAATGCCAGTAATCCCAGCTACTTGGGAGACTGAGGCAGGAGAATCACTTGAATTCAGGAGACAGAGATTGCAGTAAGCTGAGATCACACCACTGCACTCCAGCCTGGGCAACAAGAGTGAAACTCTGTCTCAAAAAAATACATAAAATAAACAAAATAAAATAAAAATAAAAATAAAATAAAATTCCTGCTATGTGAAAGATACTGCTAAGGAAATGAAATGACAAGCCACAGACTGGCAAAAAATATTTGCAAACACCTACCTGGTAAAGGACTTGGACCCAAAATATAAAAAGAATTCTTAAAGTTCAACAATAAGATAATAACCTAATTGTTGTTCCCAATACAAATAAATGATACATCTTTGAGGTGACAGATATTCCAATTAGCCTGATTTACTCATTGCATAGGTACCTCATACATATGTACAATTATTATGTACCAATTAAGAAATTAAAAAGTCAGACAATAAAAAAATTAGTTGTTTTAAAATGAGCAAAAGATTTGAACAGACACCTCAACAAAGATACACAGATGACAAATAAGCATATGAAACAATGCTCAACATCATGTCATTACGAAAATGCAAATTTAAAAAATGGTAAACTATTAGATACCTATATACCTATTACAATAGCTAAAATCCCCCAAATTAATAAAACCAAATGCTAGAGAAGATGTATAGCAACAGGAACCTCAGTTATTGCTGGTGGAAATGCAAAATGGTACAGCCCCTTTGGAAGACCGCTTGCTAGTTTCTTACGAAGCTAAACATTATTTTACCATATGATCCAGCTGTTGGACTCCTAGGTATTCTACCCAATTGAGACGCAACCTGTTTCCACAGGAAAACCTACACATGATGCTGTCAGCAGCATTACTCCTAACTGCCCAAAACAAGGTGTCATTTAATAGATGAATGAAAAAACTAACTGTGGTTCATCTACATAATAGAATATTATTTAGCAATAAAAATAAGCTATCAAATCATGAAAAGATGTGGAGGAAACTTAAATGCATATTGCTAAGGGAAAGAAGTCAGTCTGAAAAGATTACATATTGTATGATTCCAACTGTAACATTACAGAAAAGGTACAACCATAGAGACAGTAAAAAAGATCAGCAGATGCCAGCAGTTTGGGACGAAAAGGGAAGGACAAATATTTGATACTATTGTGTATGAGACTGTGATGATAAATAAAAAACATTATGCTTTGTCAAAGCCCAAAGAACTGTACAACACAAAGAATGAACCTTAAACCATGGACTTTGGTTAACTACAATGTATCAATACTAGTTCATTAATAAATGTCTTATGCTAGTATTAATACTAGGAGAAACTATATATCTGGGGGGCATATGGGAACTCTCTATATGATTTCTGCTCAATTCTGCAAACGTAAAACCATTATTAAAAAGAAACACTATTAATGTATTTTAGAAAAGGTTAATGAAGATATGAGGTTACAAGAAACAAAGAAAAAAAATCCCAGAGTTCAGAAAAAAGTGGAACTGAACATAAGAGTTGGAAAACCTTGACGTGATTATGCCACTGTGTGTTTATAAACACAGCAGGTATGCATATAGACATACATAGCATCAAAAGGTTCTGCTTTGTTGTTAACATCCACATACAGGCTGAAGCCAAGATGCTTGGAAGGATTAACACTCACAGAAAGGGTAGACAAGAAAAAAGAATTCTGCTCATCACTGTACAAGGAAACTTGTCCATCTTTGCTTGGGCTCTGAGGGATAAAATGTCCTCCTTACACATAAAAAACTAGGACCATGGGGAGTCTCTTTCAGGTATGAAGTCTAAATTTGTACCACCATTCAGTCCGGGAACACACAAACTGAGAAATTATCTAAAATTGGTTTTGAACAATCAGACCCCTGAAGTTCTAAGCAGAGGACAGAAAAAGTATTCTAGATCTTCTTAGGCAACAAATAATTCTCATATAAAAACAAGCCTAAAGCCATCTAATGTTACAAATGACACAAGGAAACAAACCACTATATAAAAAAAGAGTCAACATAAAGTAAAATTAGAATTTCAGAAAAGAGCAATTCAAAAACTGTACAAAAATAATATGCTTAAAATTCTAAAGATATAAAAGGGATTGAAATTCTAAAAGAGCAAGCTACAATAAAAAAGGGAAACATTTTATAAAGAACCAAACAGAACTTCTAAAGTTCAAATATAATAAACAAAAAACAAACCCAATGGTTGAAAGATTAAATATAGCCAAGGAAAGAATTGCTTTTTATAACCTACTCAAAAATTGAATTATTTTTAAGTTGTACCATTATTTTATGTACCAACAAGAAACTTAAAATGCTGCCAACTCAATTGTAACATGCTCTCCCAATTCTGAAGATGCTAAAATGTAAAAAAAAAAAAAAAGTATGTTTTAGAATTGATTAAATATAGTACACAACTAAATGATGAACTGTAGAAATGACTCAAAATGAAAGAGATGAAGAATTTTTATTTTTTGAAGATGGGGTCTTGCTCTGTTGCCCAGGCTGCAGTGCAGTGGCATGACCTTGGCTCACTGAATATCCTCAATCTCCTGGGCTCAAGTGATCCTCTCACCTCAGCCTCCCAAGTAGCTGGGACTAGAGGCATGCATTGCCATACCTGGCTAATTTTTGTATTTTTTTGAGATATGGGGTCTCACGTGTTGTCCAGGCTGGTCTCGAATTACTGGACTCAAGGAAACCTCCTGCCTTGGCCTCTCCAAGTGGTGGGATTACAGATGTGAGCCACCACACCTGGCCTGAGAATTGTTTTTTTTTTTTAATGGGAGCATTGCAACATGCAAAGATATACAATGGCTGAGAAATCTTCCAGAATTAATGAAAGACACACATCCTCAGATAAACCACCATAAGGCTTAGCAGGCTAAATGAAAATAAATGCAGACCTAGAAGAAAACCATACTTAAATAGCAGAATGACATAAAAATCTAATAGCAACTAGAAAGAAAGGATAGATTACTTACAAATATAGGGCAATAAGGAGAATTCTCAAAAGCAACAAGATTAGAAAGATTAGAATGCAATGGAATTGTAGCTTTAAGATGCTGAAAGTTACGCTGTATCATTTAAGAGAGAAGGTAGAATTAACACATTTTCACACGCAGAAAGAATCTACTCTTTATACAACCTTTGCTGAAAGAACTTTGAAAGACTTCAGTAAAAACAAAGTTAAATCTAGAAAAGACAAGATCAAAGAAGCAATGGTGAGCCAAAAACCTAGCAAACGTGGCACTAAACAAGCAATGCCAGTATAAAACAATATAGAAGGTATAAGAAAAATAAAATGTTTAACAATAACATGTAAGAGATGAGATATTATTATTACCTAAGAGTTCTAAGTTCTCTGTGAATTATTTGGGAGGAGGGTAGAGATTACCTTTGACTTTTAAGTTGATATTCTAAACATTTCACTAAAGTAAAAGAATGTATAACTTCTAAACCTGTAGCAAGAAAAAGGGAATAAAGCAAAAAAGTCTACTAGACTGGTAAATTAAAAGCAAAAAATAATATAGCAGAAATCAATCAGCTAGGTGGCATAATCCCTGCACTTTAGGAGGCCGAGGCAGGAGGATCACTTGAGCTCAGAAGTTTGGGGCCAATCTAGGCAACACTGTAAGACCTCATCTCCACAAAAAAATTAAAACATTAGCAGGGCATGGTGCCACACGCCTATATTCTCAGCTACTTGGAAGGCTGAGGTGGGAGGATTACTTGAGCTGGGGAGGTCAAGGCTGCAGAGAGCCATGATTGTGCCGCTGCAATCCAGCCTGGGTGACAGAGTGTGAAAAAAAAAATTTTAAAAAGAAATCTGAATTATCTCAGCTATCATAATAAAATCAAACTAATCACACTTCCCAGTTAAAGGGAAGCTTAGATTACAATTTTTAGAAAATATAGCTAATAGGCCAGGTGTGGTGGATCACACCTGTAATCCCAATGCTTTGGGAGGCCAAGGCGGGGCAGATCACTTGACCCCAAGAGTTTTAGACCATCCTGGGCAACATGGAGAAACCCTGACTCTACAAAAATTAGTGGGGTGTGGTAGCACACACCTGTGGTCCCAGCTACTCAGGAGGCTGAGGTGGAAGGTTCACTTGAGCCTGGGGAGGCTGAGCTGCAGTGAGCCATAATCATGCCACTGCATTCTAGCCTGGGTAACAGAGTGAGATGCTGTCTTAAAAACAAACAAAAACAAAGACAAAAAACCAGCTATATGCTCCTCTGTTCAAGATGCACACCAAAAAACCAAAATAACTGGAGTAAACTGATGAGAAAAGATACATAAAGCAAACAGTAACCAAAACAAAGCTATACTATATATCTATATCTGTTTCTCTCTCTACATGTTTACATAGCCTATCATACTAAATGTAACTACAATAAAATATAATTCAAAAGTACAGTAATAGTTATATAAATATATATCCCAATACTAATAATACTGTATAACTATACACATTTATAATATACATACCAGTAACAAAACAAAAATAAATCCATAAAATGTAGCAAGAGTCCATTAATATAAAAGTCATGACATACAGCAAAGGATAGTCTAGTTTGCTGTCTTTTTGGAAAAGAATGAAATTAGATTCCTATCTCATGCTACATATAATTTTTAAAAAGAGAACATTTATGGGGATAGTGAAGGTATTTGTAAACCAGATACAAAAAGTATAAACCACAAAGGAAAAATACTGACTATAGACAACTGTAAAAAAAAAAATATCAGAAACAAAGATAAACAAACTAGAAAATAGGTGTAATCATAATAAACATCAACAAAATAAAACTACAAATAACTCCAAAGAAATACTGAGAATTCACAAATAAGAAAATCCAAATGACTAATTGACATGCTAAAAGATGCCCAAATTTACTACCAAGCAGGAAAACATAAATAGGTATAATAACTTTAAAGAACTGGTAATCCTAATGAGGTTGAAGACAGATACATCCACACAACCAAATGATTCAACTTCTAGCTATCTTTCTCGGGCAAACATATATACATGAGAAAACATGTACATGGGTGTCCACTGCATACTGTTTGTAACAGAGAAGACAGAAAAACCTATCTATCAAGTAGGGGAATATATAGTCTATGGTTCATTCTACAACACAGAAATTATACATAGCATATTATGATGTTGGTTACGTTCTTTGTTTTATTAATACGGCCTAATAAATGTTAAAAACTAAGTCTGATTATCTAAATATCTTTAAAAATGGCCTTTAAAAACACTCATATAGAAAACATAGCATACCTATTTCATCTATAAAGATGATGGATGGTTGTAGCTTTATGGCAAGGGAGAAGACAGCAGCAGCCAATTTTTGAGATTCTCCATACCACTTGTCGGTCAGTGTCGAAGGCTGAAGGTTAATAAATCGACAGCCTGCTTCTTTTGCAGTGGCCTTGGCAATCAACGTTTTACCACAGCCTGGAGGCCCATAGAGAAGAACACCTGGAAATGAATATGTTATTTATTGCCGTTAAGGGGATCTTTGCTTTAATTTATATGATAATCAATAGAATATTAACTCTTTCCACAAAAAACTTTCCCAATATTCAATCCTGCTTTTATTTAACCTTGTTTATAGTAGTTAAGACAGGAGAAAGCAAGATGCCATGTTCTAAGTTCAGTGTCAGTTAAGAGCATATATTTGGTGATGACAGCATCCTGTGCCCTCTCCCTTCACGAAAAGGTTCAGTTTAAATGCTCACCTTGACATCCAAATTCATACCACTTTATTAACAGTTGATAAGCAAAATCATCTAAGGCCCTCCACCTTCACAAGCAAACAAAGCACCACAGTGCTTTGATATTAGCCTACAGAAGGTAAACAACTTCAAAACAGATTGTGGCAAACACTGTTTTGCTGTTGCTCACAGATTAAGTTTTAGTCAAAGGACATGTGCCTTTTTCCAAACTGATAATCTTTTCCTAAAAGAAACAGAAATTATCAGTCACTCCTGTTTTAATTTCCAAAGAATAAAACTATATTATTAACCTATGGTCTCCATTAACAGCATTTTGTTGCTAAATACAATTTAAGGTAACACTTGAACATTTTGGGAACTACCACCAACTGTTTCTCAACTAAAATGAGATAGCATTTTCTAAATTTAATAACATTAAATATATAATACTAAAATTATAATTTTACTAAATTACTAAATTCAGTACTACATGATTTGGTACCTAAACTTAGTACAACGATGGTTATGAAAATAAACCATCTACAGACAGCCCTAACAAAAACTGTAATAGGCAGACCTCTCAAAATACTTGCTTAATTAAAAACTCAACTTTTCCTATGAAAGAGTATTTTTTAAAATGCCATCTATATAGATGGCATGCTAGGGTAAACTGGAAGCAATCTGGAGGAGTCCAAAATTTTCTTATATATAATAAAAATAAAATTCAAAATGAGAAGAAAAATAATTTTGTATGAAATTCCCCAAAAATATCTCCATTTTTTTAAAAAAATAAGAAATCTGCACCTGATTCCATAACTCCAGCAATTTTATTTTTCACATCAAACACTTCAAAATAATGTTCAAGCTCTTCCTCAAGCATACATAGAATTTTCTACTGGTCTTCATAATTCTTGAAGATTCAAGTTCTAACAGCAACTAATCCAAGTTTAATCATACTAAACTTTTCCATAGCTGACATTTAAATTTAAATCCATAAGCTTTACCAATACATGTTAATTGTATTTTCAACATTCTGCAAATTTTAGCTAAGTTCACTTAGGTGCTTAAAATTTGGTTAAGTCAGTTATAATCTGAATCTTCTACTGACACTTTTCTTTTGGATGGCTCATATGAAACAATACAGAATAGTAATCTAAAACCACTAGTTTGCAGATACTTGGAATTATCATTAATTTCATCATTTTGATCACATAATTTAATATAGAATGCATATCCATTAGAAAACTTTTATACACGTTACTTAAATCTCTGGGTTTTTATACTGTTACACCTAGTACTTTCTTAAAAACTAAATTAAATTTCAGGGTTTTAGAACAAAGTATTTATGCAAAAGCCTCCATATTTTGTTGACTTTGTAGCTACTCTACCACTTCATAAACATATTCAGTGCTTTTAGAATGTTGTGTTTGTTTCAAATTATTCATTTATCACTTGGAATATTTCCTTTCTAGTAGTTCGGTTTTGTTACTTCTTAGCAGGATGAAGTTTTTCCAAATATTCTTCTTCAAGGATTAAAATTAGTGTTATTAACTGAGCAGTTACGAGTGTCTGGAGTGCCTAAAGATACAATATGCAAAGAAAGCTTTTGGCTATTGGCTATGCTAACTTTCTGGGGATAGGCTGTAACAAATAACGTACAGGAGCTGTCAATATCCCCTTCTTGACCTATGTAGTAGTTACATAAGTGTTAGCCTTATAGTTATTCAGTAAACTGCTTTATCCCCACTCCTGTGGCTCACGCCTATAATCCCAGCACTTTGGGAGGTTGAGGCGGGCAGATCACGAGGTGAGGAGATTGAGACCATCCTAGGTAATACAGTGAAACCCTGACTCTATTAAAATACAAAAAATTAGCTAGGCATGGTGGTGCACGCCTGTATTCCCAGCTATTCGGGAGGTTGAGTTAGAAGACTCTCTTGAACAGAGTTTGAACAGAGGCAGAGTTTGCAGTGAGCCAAGACTGCGCTATTGCACTCCAGCGTGGGCAACAGAGCGAGACTCCTTCTCAAAAAAAAAAAAAAAAGTCACACTAAAATTCACGTTGGCTTGTTTGACACATTATCAGTCAGTCTAGAGATAACATTATTTAGAGTGGCACCTTTTCTACATACTTTCCTAAAATGGTCTCCACAGTGATAATATTTATGATAGGTGACAAACGAGTACTGCAAATGAATGTGAGGCATTTGGCTTTAATTACTAGCTTTGCAACCTTTAAATTAGTTATTTCAGCTTAATCTCATAGTTTTATAACCAATTTCAACAAATAAAAACTGTGTTTATTATCTTATGCTATATAGAGGCTTAAAAATTTAAATCCCTTTTTAAGATGGATGTATTTGGTAATGGCTTTACTTAGTAAGTGCTACATGCAAATAAAAGATTTAGGAAGAGGCTGGGCATAGTGGCTCACACCTGTAATCCCAACACTTTGGGATGCCAAGGCAGGAGGATAACTTGAGCCCAGGAGTTCAAGACTAGCCTGGGCCACAAAGTGAGACCCTGTCTCTACAAAAAATTAAAACATTAGGCAGACATGGTTGGTACATGCCTTGCAGTTCCAACTATTCAGGACCGAGAGGCAGGAGGATCATTTGAGCCCAGGAGGCTGCAGCAATGGGCTATGGTTACACCACTGCACTCCAGCCTGGGAGAGAGAGTAAGACTCTGTCTCAATAAAAAAGGATAAGGAAGAAAAAAAGTACTAGGACAAACAAATCCAAATTTGAGATAATCCTCATTTATGACTAATATTCCACCTTAATAGTGACTATTTTTCTTCTTTGGACAACAGTTTATCGGCTTTAATATAAAAATTGTCCAAATGGTACAAAAATATACATCTATATAAATTAGATCTGCTTAAATATAAAGTACTTGAGAAGAATATGGGTCTTTATAACCTCAGAAAATCTATTTTTAAAATTATTTTTTTCCTTAGGTTATTCACATTTTAAAGAATGCACCAAAACACGAAGTATAACATTCACAAATATAATAAAATTTATACACCAAAATAACAATACAGAATTCAGAAAGTTTACTGAGGAAGCCATATGGTATTCAGATGGATTTTGTTGGAATTTTAACTGTTGTAAATTTTTAAACGTTTGGGGGGAAAATCATTTTTTTTTTTAACATAACCATCAGTATCTTATGTGTGCCCCAATTTCCCTGTCATCAATTAGTGGCATGATGGTGTGCACTAGCTTCAACTTTATATCTATACACAGTAGTTACATATGACCTCATGCACTGCATAGATACTGCACAGTCACTCTCCAATTATCTTTTTGTAGTCTATGTGAAGCAGTGATCACTTTCAGCTCAGATAGCAATAAACTATATAAGGATAACATAAAATTGTCAATAATTCCAACCTAGGTAACCTATTTCCAGTCCCAAAATGGAACAAATAAGGATGCATCTGATTTTACACTCTGATTCTATACACTAATATCCAATTTATGTTGAGGGTCAAAACGTAAATTAATGATCTTCAAAACTGTTTTTCTTGATTAAAAATTGTCCAAAAACATAAAGGTGAAAAAGTTCAAATAGCAAAACTTTATATAATCAGAAAATATTCATGTAACTTTTAAATTGGACAATGCCTTCAAATAAGAAGCAAATTTACATATAACTTTTGAAGTATTCCCTCCATAATTTGGTATCCACTCTGCTAACTGGGTCTTTAAACCAAGTCCAACTGGAGAAATCACCCAATTACCTGATTTAAGATGTCACTTATGAAAAAAAGAAGCTTTCTCTAACAGCATATAAAGAGTATTTTACTTTCCTAAATTCACTAGCATTGTCAAATTGAGAACTAAAAATGCAGAAAAGTTACTTTTTGTTCAGACTACAAATAATCTGGAAAAGGGTAATAAAGACTTAACTAAATAATCCGACTATGGCCATACATTTTTGATCTGGGCTCAAGTAATCATGCAAAAATTTTTTTTGGGGGGGAATCACAATAAACTAAAAGTGTTTTGTTAGGAAAAACTATAAGCAGTGTTGTTATTTCAGAAAACAAAAAGAAACACCTAATAGCTTTGTTGTTTTAATAATAAAAGAACATGTCATTTTTACTGTTAACTGTCATCCTCCACTAAACAGAAACAAAAATTATGTAGTGCATAAAATGCACAAGTATAGGCTTCAGTTACCTTTGATATGTAAATTAATGCATTTTACTGAAATAGCTGTAAATTTAGATAGATTATAAGCATAATAATTTAAACATACATAATGCTATTGCGATATTTTTAAAGATCCACTTTTTTGAAAAATCAATGTGACTAATAATTTGAGTTCAGTCTTGACTAACAACATATATCAAACCCATATAGTTTTGGCAATACATTAGACAGGAGCTAATCACCTTTAACAAGCATTAAGCATGACAGAAATATTTGCACAAGCTGGGCACGATGGCTCACGCCTGTAATCCCAACACACAGGGAGGCCAAGGCAGGTGAAGAACTTGAACTCAGGAGTTCAAGACCAGCCTGAGCAACATGGTGAAACCCCATCTTTACCAAAAATATAACAAAAGAGCCAGGCGTGTTGGCACATGCCTGTGGTCCTAGCTACTCAGGAGGCTCAGGCGGGAGGATCACTTGAGCCTGGGAGGCGAAGTTGAAGTGAGCCAAGATTATGCCACTGCATTTCAACTCGGGTGAGAGAGTGAGACCCCATCTCGAAAAGAAAAGAGAAGAGAAGAGAAGAGAAGAGAAGAGAAGAGAAGAGGAGAAAAGAAAAATATTTGAATGAACAAGAATTACACTTAATGATGCAGTTATAAGCACATTCAATTCTTGTGTTCCAAGACTTTCAAAGTGATTTTGAATAAGCAAACATCTCCATCAAAGTGAAATATTTAATTTCTAGTTCATCTGCAGATCAATATTTCCTGAAAAAGAATCATTACATTCTAAAAATAAGATTGTTGGAGTTGTGAAACAAGAAAAAAATGTCTTGGCTTGAAAACAAAACAAAACAAAAACCTTCTATTATGATTTTGAATTTTTCTTTAATCTTGATTTTCCAAATTTTAATTTACTTGGAAGTAAGAGAAATGAAATTGAAGGAGATTATTTTAACAAGTATTTTAATATGTAAATACAGGGAAAAAGCTTATCTCAATTTCAGATGCTAAAGAATGAGCAATTATTTTAAGAAATTTTCACCTAGATCTCTGCATCTTCTTGAGAATCTTATTTCACAAAAACTAGTTCTACAATGCAGGAAGTTTCGATGTTTTCTAGGATTTTAACGCTTTCAGCGAATATATACCTTTGCCATACCTTTTGGAGGTTGCAGAAGCCTGGAATTCTCAAACAAATGTTTCTTTTTGATAGGTAAGATGACTGTGTCTTTCAGATCCGTAATGACATCATCTAAACCTGCTATATCACTCCAAGTAACCTGGCAAAAGTTAAGGTCAGCATGAATTTTACTACAAATGTACACTCACTGAAGTAAAAAAGAACCCTCCCAAAATAGCAAATGTTAATGTGATAATTATACATAAATAAGTTAAAATCATATATTAACATGAGTAAAGACTTTTCCAAGCAATAATGAAATAAACTGCTATGAAAATGGAAAAAGGAATTTAATAGTCAACTATCTACTATTAAAAATCTGTAAGTCAGGTACTCAAAAATCTGCAAGGGTCTAATAAGCTAAATTCATTCCACTTATAAGGAGGAAATACTCTGCCACAAGAATATTGAGAACCAGCTGAGACATAATTTAGCACTGGCTAATGGGAAAGAGCTCATCAGGAATGTACCTATTTTACACAGGATGTTGTCAAGCACCACGGAAATTAATTTTAGAAATAAGGTCTTACAAAACATGACTTCTGAATTTTATCCATCAAAAGTAAACCTATGGGCCAGGCGTGGTCACTCACACTTGTAATCCCAGCACTATGGGAGGCCAAGTGAGCGGATCACTCGAGGTCAGGAGTTCGGGACCAGCCTGGCCAACATGGTGAACCCTGTCTCTACTAAAAATACAAAATAAATAAATAAATAAATAAATAAACCGGGTGTGGTGGTGTGTGCCTGCAGTCCCAGCTACTTGGGAGGCTGAGGCAGGAGAATCGCCTGAAACCAGGAGGTGGAGGTTGCAGTGAGCCAAGATCATGCCACTGCACTCCAGCCTGGGTGACAGAGCGAGACTCCCACTCGGGGAAAAAAAAAAAAAAAAAGTTTAAATCTATGTTGAAACTTAAGGAAGTATCTCTATAAATAAAAACAGGGCATACATATTTTCAAAATAGACAAGCAAAACCTGATTCAACTTGTCCTGAAAGGAATGGCACAGTAAAGGAGCTGGAGTTGGGGCCAATCAGAAGCAATACTTTACAATAGATTCATTTCCTTCATAATGTAAAAAAAAAAAAAAAAATGATAAAAAGGAAAGGTGCAAACCAGCAGCCAGATCCGAAAAAAAAATAACTTTCATTGTAACTGCAACAAAAAACTAAGTCTGCTAGTACAGATTTATTCAGAAATTAACATAGGTAGGGTTCCAAGAAGGTACCATTATAAATCTATAAATCAAATTCAAATGCAGGCTTAATTCTAGGGTGTGTGCATGTCTCTGTATACACAGATATTAAGACACTGCAGACTTTTATTTTCTAGATTTGGAGATGGGGCTATTTCATTCCATTTATTTATAGCAATATATCATTAATGTATTAGGGAAATATATTCTATTTATAGAATTTATAAATGTGTAACTATCATTACAAAATATTCATATAGGATCTTATACATTACATCAAGCTCATCCTCAAAATAATCCTTATGAAGTAGGTAAAGCAGGTTTTATTATCTCTAGATTATACATGAGGGAACTGAGACTCAAAGAGGAAATTATTTGCCAAGGCCATTAACGGAAAACCTGGGATTCAGTATCCTGTGTTATCATACCATATTATGAAAATCTAGGTTTAAACTCCATAAAACAAACATCCACATGACTTAAAGCAGTATGCTTTATATACCACAAAGGCAAATATATAAAAGTTTTACTAAACAAACGTGTACAGAAAAAGAGTTAACAAAGTAAGCCTGAGACTGTTATCCTTTGGGAAGGCATACTTGCAAGACTGGCCCTTGGCTGGCATGTGGGAACTTAGATTTCAGGAGAATCCCATCATTTCTTGACACTGTGCCTAAACTGTTTGTGCAAACAATATGGTTTATGGTGAAACACCCATTTTCCTTCTGGGAGTCTAGAATTTTGGTACATTTAAGGGAAGAGGGAATCTATATAACCAGCCCCCAATAAATATGTTGAAGACTGAGTCTCCAGTGAGCTTTCCTGGTGACAACATTGCACATGTGCTGTCACAACTTGATGCACTAATTAAGCACTGGGTGACTCCAGTTTGAATCTTGTGCCTGGCTTCCTTTAGACTTCATCCCATGCCACCTTCCCTTTGCTGATTTTGCTTTGTATCTTTTCAGTGTAATAAATCATATACAGGAATACAACTATATGCCAAGTCTTATGATTCAGCCTAGAGAATCAATGAACCCGGCCATGATCTTTAGGACCCCGACACAAAATGCTAGAACCCACCCCCACCTCCAAAAAAATCTTAAATAAGATTAAAGATACATACATGCATATTAAGAGGGTCTACTAGATGAGCAGCAATACTCATTTCATATTCTGAGAGCTTCACATTTTTCACACCAATTTGCTTCATTAGTTTTTCTGCCTAGAACGAAAAGAACAAACAACCTCCTTTGACTTGATATTTAGATACTGGCACTTTGAAATAGATATATGTGAAGTCTAAAGAGCAATGAACAGATACACAGGAAACTTCCAAGGATATTCTAGGTCCCTTGATCTTAGCCTTCTCCATTGTGAGCCCTCAGGTAAAGATTTGAGGCTCTATTTTACAGAAATCAGGGAAATTTAACTACCTTTCAGGAAATGAGAAAATAGGGTATGTGACTGAAGAGATCTTGCACTTCCAAGAGAGGCTCCCATTATTTCAATCAGACTCAAGGATACAGCTTAGTTTCTCATTCCTAACAGAACGATCATGACAGGTAAGGGTAAAATCTCAAGATGAAACACACAGGAGTTAAGGAGGGCAAGAAATGTATAACTGAAGTTTCTTTAAACAGTATCTGAAATGGATGTCCAACTTCCTTCAAATTAATCCAGGTATCTACAATAGATGGCCATACATATCCCATTTGAAATTGCTCTGATATGCTGTCCCTTTTAGGTAGAAGTCAATTCCTGGGACTAGGCAACCAGAGTTATAATAAAAATAACTCTACATTAGAAGTATATTTGCATATATTCTCAAAGCAGGCCACAACCAGCATTAAACCTATGAGTTCTAGCAACACAACAAAGCTTTCAATTAAAATAAAGATAATGAAAAACATTTACTGAGTGTGCCAAATATTATGCCAAAATACAGTAAAAGGATTAACTTACTGAATCCTCAGAGCCAATACTATGAGATAGGCATAATATTTTCCCAATCACAGAAAAAGAAACTGAAGTTTAGCATGATTAAGTAATTTGCCTTTGGTTAAAAGTTAGCAAACAGAAGAAACAAGATATGAATTCAAGGAGTCCAACACTACAGTCCATACTTAACTACCACACATATTTGCCCTGATTTCTTCAATTTTAAGATTGGAGTTTATAACCACGAAAAGAGTCTTTAAAAATCTATACATAACAAATTCAAATTTCAATTAAGTGAACATTTTAGAAATGAAGGGACTCTGGTAAATCAGGTTTACCTAAGTTTTGGTTATTACGTTTTCCTAAAATGCTTTTGATTATATAGAATCTTGCTATCTGTCCAGGGTTATGACTGCTCTAAAAGGAAATTCACATCACACAGCATTTTAGTTATAGAATGGCTAGGAGGTTGGGATAAATGTATTTTAATAGCTTTAAAAAAAAGTACTATGGGGGCCAGGAATGGGGGCACACACTTGTAATCCCAGCACTTTGGGAGGCTGAGTTGGGAGGACTGCTTGAGCCCAGGAGTTCGAGACCAGCGTGGGCAACATAGACGCCATCTCTACAAAAAATCAAAACTTAGCTGGATGTGGTAGCACACGCCCGTAGTCCTAGCTACTCTGGAGGCTGAGGGAGGAGGATTACTTGAGCCTTGGAGATCAAGGCTGCAGTGAGCCATAATCATGCCACTGCATTCCAGCCTAGACAAGAGAGAAATCCTGTCTCATAAGAATTTTTAAAAAGTGCTATGAACCACATCACACAACCAAATAGGATAAATCTCTTATTTATCTTGCCCTTGCAAAATCACTGAATCAATAGATAATCTTTTGTAGATTCCTTTATCTCTTGTAAATAACTTCTCTTTTACTGCCATAAGTCATTTACATGTCAGTTATAAAAGGTATCCTATTTTAGCAACTGAATAACATTTACTCTTCATTTTCATTATGCTACAGTAAATGTGAAACCCTCCCACATGTGTTCTTTTTAAGCAACGCTCGAAGACAGTGGTTTTCCCAGGGAACATTTAGCAAACTCTGGAAATACTTTTGGTTGTCACACTTGGGGGTAGGGTGATACCAGCATCTAGTCAGTAGAGGTGGAGATGCCACTGAACATTCTACAAGGCACAGGACAGCCTCCCTTTCCCCATCCCAAAGAATTACTGGCCCAAAATGTCAACAATGCCTGATCTGGGAAACCCTGTTTTTTCCCCTATTAGCTGGTTGCCCTGAAAATTTTACTCTATGCCACAACTGCCTCTTGATTTAAAGAATAGCCTTTATTTCTATCTGGAACTTCCTAAATAAAAATGACAAATGAATAATGTTTAGTTTATATAGAGATAGAAAATATTATCTTGTCAAGTTTGCCTAACATCTCTTTCCTGCAACAGCAGTCCCACTTTAACAATCTCTTCAGGTTGTATTCACAATATAACATTGAAAGAAAAGGGAAAAGGAATTAATAGTTTTATTGAGCACCTACCACATCTACCACTGTGCTAGGTAATTTACAATCAACCCTTAAAATTAACCTGAGAAGTAACTATTATTATCTCTATTATTTAGATGAGGAATTTACAGGTCAGAGAAATTAAAAGAAATGTCAGGATTATACAGCTAGGAAGTGACATTAACAGAGTTCGAATACTGATTTGTCTAATTTCAAATCCCATATTCTGCTGAAACACTAATAATCCTCATTTGGGAGAGCAGAACATGGCTAGTGAATAAATGAAAAGCACCAAAAAACACACCAAAACTGCCACCAAACAAACTGTGTCCCAGGAAGAAGTTATACAATTGCCTAGTTTTAACTTTCAAGTGAGCCACTAGATAAGCAGAAAAACAAAATTATCATTGGACTACTGTAAAAATGGCTTATGTTTATGCATGCTTTCTTGTTTATAGCTTAATGAAAGTTATCTTCTCTGGTCACCGTGGTTTGCTTGTTTTTTTTTTAAAGTAGGTATCTCCAAGTGGTTGTTGTTTCTGTGGAGGGAAAATGAGTTAGATGGGGAGTGTGTGGGGGCCAAAAGGAGGAGGAAAACTTACCTTTTACTGTATACCCATATTTTTTTGACTGTTCCATAAGATTTTCTACCCTTTCACACTATTTTTCACCTTTTCAAGCTATTTCATTTTTTCTCCATGTAAAGTATTATTTTTTCAAAAAGATTAAGAAGTGGAATAGGATATATTAAACTAATATTTTTGCCTGGAGTGGGGAAGACAGAAAAGGGGAAAAACAGCAGCAAAGAAAATACTTATGAGCTAACACTCACTTCATTCAGGTTCTAAAAGATTCATAAAATTGTCCTTTTGGAAGAATCAGTTTAGAAAGTTGGACATGTCATTAACAAGAGTGAAAAATCAGAGATGAACGAATTAAACTTAAGTTAGAAACACGGACAACCTCTGATCTTTTTACCGAGGTCACAGCTGAATTGTTCCAATTTAAGTGTGTGCAGACAAATCACTGATATAAGGCTTTTTAAAAATGCATTTAAATGGGAACTAGCAAGGATTCTGAGTACATAATTATCATTATATAATAGGTATAATCACTTATCACAAACTTACATTAACATCTTTCTTCTTCTACACATGCGGAAACAGTGATCCTCTTTTAGGGTTAATGTACTTATATCTCTTTCCTCTCATTTTACCATTATATATTCTGAAAGTTCTTGGGTAAGATGGCATTGCACTGTAAAAGGAAAATAAATCTTGGGGACCCCAAATCACTAAGCCAAAGGGAAAAGTGAAGCTGGGAACTGCTTAGGGCAAACCTGCCTCCCATTCTATTCAAAGTCACCCCTCTGGCTCACTGGGATAAATGCTATCTTACTGCCTCCTTTGGAGCAGCTAATAAGAAATTCAAAAGAATGCAACCATTTGTCTTTTATCTACCTATGAACCGGAAGCCCCCTCCTTGCTTCAAGTTGTCCTGGCTTTGTTTCGAATTCCAGACAGAACCCAATGTTCACCTTACACATGTTGACTGATGTTTCATGTCTCCCTAAAATGTATAAAACCAAACTGTGCTCTGACCACTTTAGGCACATGTCATCAGAACCTCCTGAGGCTGTGTCATTGGCCCGTGTACTCAACCTCGGCAAAATAAACTTTCTAAATTAACTGAGACCTGTCTCAGATATGTAGGGTTCACATTTTGGTGACCGTGAAGAGATTCTGAGCGGAGGTGCCACTGACCTTTGACAAATCTATCGGTGCTTGATACCAGCATGAGCTAACTTTATGGCTCAAACCAATAGTACTATTTGCTGATGTCTGTGAGTGCCGCCTCCAGATAACACCTGATCTCCCCAAATTTGGTGGAGACCTAAAGTTTATTTTGCTATACAACTCCCTTTTTTTGGAGTTTCACTTGCTTCCAACAAGGAAAGCAAGATTTCCTGCTTCCATGACGATGGAGGGCAGGTAACTCCTTTATGGAGTTTGAGCTCACTCCTAGCAGGGAAGATGCGTTTGACTTTTTTCGTGCTTCTAGGATGTAGAGAGCAGTCTTCAGCCTGATACCTATCCATAGGTAAGTAGCTGAATTGGGGTTTTGGCTTGGCTAAAGTTTAGCTAGCTGATCTTAATTTCTCCTTACCATTAGAGCACCCAGTGATCATACTGTTGGGTCTTTTGTTGTTTGTTCATTCTGGTCTTTCTCCCATCAGATTTGACAAACTCTACTTGACTTGGTCAAATCCGAGTGAGAATTCCAAATTATGGGTAACAATGCCTCCCTAATTTGACTAAAATTCCTCGCAGCTGCAAAAGAGGAAAGGAAAAAAACAAAAACAAAAATCCATGCGTTTGGTTTCTGTGTTTGCTTACTGTCTCAAAAAAACAAATGTCCTTTCATTTACTTTTCTTCCACCCTATACCTCTTTCCCCTTTTGCTATGTGCAGTACCAAAAAATCTAGAGGTTTCCAATGACTTGAACCCATTTAAAGAATTCAGAACAAAGGCGCCACTCACCCCTTTTAGAGGGTTCTGTTTTCCTTGTGGAGTTTCAAGAGTCATGGTCAGATTCTTCTTAAGTCTAAACCTCTGTCTTCCGGTATTCCATAATCCGACTTTTTTGGCTTGGGGGTACCAGAGATTATCTTGTGCCATGACAGGATCTGACCTTGATGTGTGTAATGGTGAATGAGAGCTACAAAGTTAGGGGTGGCTGAGCACAATTTACACGAAGTGGTCTTGGTTGTTTTTTCTCCTAGGAAGTTGGTATTTAAGGATCCTGATTCTACCTCAGAGATGCATTCTAAAGGGTCTTCTCTATTGTCTTTTCTCCCAAAATTAATCTCGATTTGGCTTTTCTGTGCACATTTGCGTGAGGAACTGAACTGCTGTTTTCGCAGGTAAATGAGAGATTGAGTTTTCTCAGCTCCAAAGAGAAACAGTGTTTTGCTCCCCCCAGCCAAAAGGTGCCCCTGGGTGACTGGGAGCCTAATGGGAGTGTTATAGGGGGTTAACCTCCCTTGACATGCAGTAGCCTTACAAAAAAATCCCCAACAAAAATTAATTTTTAAAATGGCTCGTCCAGGAAATGCATATAAGGCCTGATCATACCACGTTTTGAGCCCTCCCAGAGGTCACAGACCTCTGGAGAGAGAAACCAAGACACATAAAATGGCAGAAACAACTCAGTGGTGACACACTGTGGAGTCCTGCCCACAAGCAGCGCACACTGATCCACACATAAAAACCCTAGGCCACAGCTCAGTTCCTCCTTTTAAGAAAAAGTGGGAAACAATCTAAGAATGAGGAGAATGATCCCCTTTCAAGCACTCCATAGGTTTTTTGGCACCACTACTTGCCAGAGTTTATGTAAAATGGAAGTAACATGGTCTTTGTGCACATTTACATTAAGGAAAAAGAACCCTCAGGTCGACCGACAAACTACAAAGTTCCTATGTTCTCTTTTTCTGTCTTTCTTTTCTGGCTGCTTTAAATCTGCTGTTATTTTTCTACTAAGATATAAAGCACTGTTTGGATCTAACAGGTTTGTTGTTGTTGTTGTTGTTGTTTTTGCAAGCCAGTGAATTTGTATTTATGTCATGGCTAAAGTTCCAAAGTAAAAGCTATAGGATGTGTGTGTGTGTGTGTGTGTGTGTGTGTGTGTATTTAAAAGGCGTTTATAAAATTTCCATAGCCCTATGTTTAACTGGCAATTAAATCCATTTTAATTTCCCTCTAGCACACTAGACTTTTCCTTTCCATACTTTATGGTGTAAACTTTGCTATCTGATGTTCACCTGAGTTGTTTCCTTTAATATGCAAATTAAAGGCTATTTAGCTGACAACTGCCTAGGATAGTGAAAAAGGTTATTAAGAATTTGAAAGTCCGCCGGGCGCGGTGGCTCAAGCCTGTAATCCCAGCACTTTGGGAGGTCGAGGTGGGTGGATCACGAGGTCAGGAGATCGAGACCATCCTGGCTAACACGGTGAAACCCCATCTCTACTAAAAATACAGAAAAAAAAATTAGCCAGGCGTGGTGGCAGGCGCCTGTAGTCCCAGCTACTCGGGAGGCTGAGGCAGGAGAATGGCGTGAACCCAGGAGGCGGAGCTTGCAGTGAGCCGGGATAGTGCCACTGCACTCCAGCCTGGGCGACAGAGCAAGACTCCGCCTCAAAAAAAAAAAAAAAAAAAAGAATTTGAAAGTCTAAGGTAGGAAAATAAAAGTTTTTATGAATCTATAATATGTACTTCTACCAGCGTGCCTAATATGTCTATGTATTTATGTGTTGTATACACAATGTTTCACTACTGAAAATATATAAAAGAGCGCTAACTAATTGGCTTAAGAAAATAAAAGTGCTTGAATCAAATACTTTATCAGGAAAAAAGAGAAGACTAGTCAAATGCTTTTCAAGTTTATGTAATTTAATAAAATCTTTAATAAATAAGCTAGCTTTAAAATTACTGGTAAAGTAATATTAGAAATGTCTTAAGAATTGCCAACATATATTTTTGTTCACATTTATTAATCAAGCAATTTCATATTTATCCCTGCAAAATACTATCAAAGTGTCAAAATTTGGCATAGGGATTAAAAACCATAAACCCAGCCCCAAACAGAATGATCTCCTCTTGCGTAATTGTTAATAAATAAGACATTGATATTAGTTTAATGAAAATAGCTACATCTTGAAGTTAGTAAGATTATCATAACTTCTAATCTTGTGGCTTTAGGTGATCTAGTCCATAGGCAGTAAGGTTTGTCCTGGGAAAAGGCTGTTAATTGCCTTTGTTTCAAAGCTAAACTATAAACGAAGTTCCTTCCAAAGTTAGTTCGGCCTATGCCCAGGAATGAAAGAGGACAGCTTGGAGGTTAGACGCAAGATGGAGTGAGTGAGGTCAAATCTTTTTCACTGTCTCAGTTATAATTTTGCAATGCGGTTCTGTAACTTCAAATGATGACTATTGCAGCTTTCATAAATAATCTAGGTAAACAATTAAAATAATTAGGTAAATGCAATGGGATAATTGTAAAGAAACTCATCATAATTTAGAATCTAAAGTTAAACTAAATTAAATAATAGATATTTCAATAAAATATATTGTAGAAAAACATTCTTTCTAAAAAAAAAGTGTGCCCTTTTTAAAAAGGTGAACAATTTTTGTCTAATTCAAAGCTTATTTAGGTCATGTATAAAAGAAGGTAAAAGGAACCAGGAAGTAAGAGGCATGTAAAGAAAGTTGTAAAAATAAAGAGGGTTGTTTTGGTAAGAAAGCTTAAAAAGAAGTATCTTATATGGTAAATTTAGTCCTACAATAAAATTACTGGTTAAGAAAGAGGATGGTCAGGACAAACCACAGAGTCCAAGCATGTCATGAATGGTCTAAGTCACAATAAAAGGATTTATTTAAAAAACAAACAAAAAAACTTTTGTATAATTAAAGGGAAATTAAAATGGTCTTTCTAGAGATGATTAGACTTGATGTAAATATATAGATAGATAGATAGAAACATTAAATCACTGGTTAAAACAATGAAATTTTCTTAAGGGACTGATTTACTCTTAATAAATTCAAGAGATTTTAATTTTTTTCTAACCCAAACTTCAACTTTTATTGCATCTCGCCATTTTCAGTTTTCTCTCCCCTTTTAAAGGGTGTGAAATTGTAACACTCTCTTTCAACTTATTTTCAGCTCACACAAGTTTTTTTCCTTGAGTTCTGTTTGTTATGGCCTGATGCTAACAATGTTTTCATGAATGTCCAAAGGAAATGTTTTCTTCCAACATAATATTCTGGCAGTGCAGGTCTTTTCTGTTGCCTTTTAGTAACTGGTCTAATAGATTTTACAGTTTAGCTAAACAATTCTATGCCATTATGATTAAGCTTGGTTTGCTTGGGGAAAAAACTGAAATTTAAAAAATTTTTTAAATTAAGGTTATTAACATTCATGTATCTTTCTATATGTTCAAAGTACCTGTGCCATTGAGTCACATGGCTTTGACTTCTGGGTCTAAAAAGGACACCCAAGTCCTGCTAAATCGTAAACACTGACAGCAATTAAAGCCTCATCTTCAGGCTCTGTAGAAAATGCCAATCAAAATAAACTGCATTTCTGAAACACAAGGCCAGAAATTAAAGCTATTCAACTCCTCAAGGCCCAGGGACTATCACAGAAGAGGCGGGCATGTGAAATTGGAAGGGCCAATTTTGAGAGAGAAAATAAGTTCAATTTCTCTATAACCATTCACATCAAAGGCACACTAATGCAAAATGTATGGGTCCCGTGTCAGATTAAGGTTTTTGTTGAAGCATTAACTGATTCCTTAATAGAGGTTATAAAAGCTGTGAAAGGCTTATGGAAGTTATATCTTACGGTCAAGATTAAAATTTTGGAGACTGTTTATAAACGTTTAAAAACAAATTGAATTGGCTTCATGCTGTTTATATTAGGGCTTATTGTTTGGAGAAGTAAGTCTCCTCTCTCAAAGAAAGAAGTTTTTCACCGTTTTTTGAGTTATCACTTTGAAATGAATGACTTATTTTACAATGACCTGTATGTAATATCAAGTTTTTTAAACCTTTGATATTTGACAAACTTTCCAAAATCAAATGATAAATTATGTCTTTTTTTGACCTAATTAATCCCTTAAGACATTAGGTTCCATAAAGTCCCAAAAATGACATAATCTGGCTTATTTAGTAAAAAAAATCATACAGCAAACATTGTCAAATAAGAAATAGTATTTGGTTTTCCTGGTATTTGTAGAGATGTTATTAGTATATGTTCCAAAATTATGAGAAACTCCTATAATTCTGATATGACTTAATGTACATCATCAATAATAATTTTAATTATTGTGTGCCACAGAGGTAACAAATTTCCTTGTCAATTGTGTCTTTGACTATGGCTACCCTAAAACTTTTGTCATCCATGGACAATTGTTACCTTCTTTTGGTCCTCTTTAGAAGGTGGTTTTATAACCAGCTATAAAACTCTAATGAGTGCTCTTGAATGCATGTTTCTGATTGAAGACTGTGACATCAGAATAGAAGAAAAACTTTCAGGACTCACAGAGAGCTGAAAGGTCCATGAATATGAAGCAGAACAGGAATTAACTGCATGGCATGGACTGAACTAACAGAAGACTGAAGTTATCTTTTTGACTTTTTGCTTAAAATGTTGCTGATCCTTTGTTTTGTTTTTTTCAAAGAAACTTTTCTTTTGCACTATTGACAGCTTCTAACAATTTAGTAGACTCCTATGAACAAAATTTGAAGCATATTTGTTTCTCTCCATCTGATTTCTCCAGATTGGAAACTATTTGTGAGTATTCTTAACTTATGGCAATACAGTTATTTGCATAAGTGCAGTAGTAATCTGTTTTCATTTGTAACAGGACACAATTGGAGAAACTAGTTATTTTACCAAGGCTTTGACTGGAATGGTGTGCTTTCCTTTAAGTAATCAAACTTGACTTACATAGCCAATAAAAGCCCCGTGGGAAAACTGGCCTCATACCTTGTCTACACAGTCCCTGTACAGGGTTTCTGACCTGTGGTAAGTAAAGAATATCACTTTCTGACAGGCCCAGGAGCCCCAAGTTTATCTTGGAATCAAGAGGAGAGGAATTCACCCAATTCACAGGTATCTGATGGTACAAATCCATGGCTGGGCTTGGCTTTAAAAAAGTCTTACCTGAGATGATTTCTATGGAACAAAGTCCCATCAAAGCCAAATTTAAAAGCCTATGTAGGCAGGGCACAGTGGCTCATGCCTGTAATTCCAGCATTTTGGGAACCCAAGGCAGGCAGATCAACCCCGAGATCCTACCACCACACTCCAGCCTGGGTGATAGAGCAAGACTACGTCTCGAAAGTAAAAAAAAAAAAAAAGTCTATGTAACAAAATAATTATTCTTGCTGCACTATATACAAATAATCAGGCCAAGCATAAGAAAGCAAATCAGTCCTACCATAATTTGTCTTTAGTGAAAACGAGACACTGGAGACAGAAAAATTATGTTTCAAAAACTATAGTATACCTGCTGTTAGATTCTAGTCCCGCCTAATGTTTTTCAATTTTTATTATTTTCTATAGTTTAGACCAAATTGAAACTTTTCTTGGCTACAAGTCTTCAAAATAATGTTTTCGGTTTCTTTCCCTTCTTTTTTCCACCATTTTTCCTAATTTGGAGTCACTGAAAACTAAGCTGTGCTTTCTTAATGCCCTAAGAACTGAAGCTAGACTGTTAAACTTCAGAAGAAAAGAACAGCAACTCACTCACACACATAAGCCACTTTCATACCTGCCTACGGACGCATGGACTTCACGTAATGTGGCCTATATATACATTTTCCAGGATTTGTTTATCATTTGTTGTTGTTTTTCTCCCTTCTTCCCCCTATTTTCTCTTCACAGGACATGAGACTTCACAACCTGCTAAAATGAGCTTTCCTAATAACTCAGACCTACCCGTCAAGGAGTAAACCATCCTAGCCATGAGAGATCAGATGAAACTTGAGACTAGAGACTCATTTTCTTCTAAATATGCTTTCTCCAAAAGATTTTTAAAAAGAAAAGGGAGGAAATATGAAAGGAAAATAAATCTTGCAGAACCCAAATCACTAAGCCAAAGGGAAAAGTCAAGCTGGGAATTGCTTAGGGAAAACCTGCCTTCCATTCTATTCAAAGTCACCCCTCTGCTGAGATAAATGCATATCTGATTGCCTCTTTTGGAGAGGCTAAACAGAAACTCAAAAGAACGCAACCATTGGGCTCTTATCTACCTATGATCTGGAAGTCTCCTCCCTGCTTCAGGTTGCCTCACCTTTGCTTCGAGCTGGACCGAACCAATATTCATTTTACATATGCTGACTGATATCTCGTGTCTCCCTAAAATGTATAAAACCAAACTGTGATCTGAACACCTTGGGCAGATGTCATCAGGACCTCCTGAGGCTGTGTCATGGGTGCATGTCCTCAACCTTGGCAAATAAACTTTCTAAGTTAACTGAGACCTGTCTCAGATATTTGGGGTTCCCAGTACTATGGTGCTCTTTTATTATGCTTGTGTTGAAAACAACACTGCAGAGTTTTTTCTCCTCTGATTTCCAGCTTCTATTGCTCTTCTTTCCTCATCACTTCTATCTACTCCCTTACCTACCTAGGCAACACTAACTGCTTGTTCCTTACTGACTCCTATCTCAATTTTATTTACTTCAGCTTCTCAGTCTTACAAGACTCAGCTCCAGTAAATCTTGGGTTTAAAAGCCACTTGACTGGCAATGGAGTTCACAACAGCTTTCTGGGGTTAACAAATGTTAGCTCTTCCAAGCTGGCATTCTGTGATAGACACTCTTAAAATTCCTGGCCGTTGAGAGTTCCAAGTTTTTAAAGTTTTTTCAGTATACTACTCCTTCACAGAATACTTCAGCTCTTACTTCTCTCAAAATAACAGAAATAGTTTTCAAGACTACAGTGTAATGATAGGACTAAAAATAGACAGACATTAAGTTAAATAATTAAGGTCATAATATGTCACTTTCTGTGTATAACTCTGTGTATGAAATCTTTCCTGGCCCTTGACTACTAAACCTCAATTTCAAGAAGAGTATATGGTCTAATTATTATTATTTTGAGATAGGGTCTTACTCTGTCACCCAGGCTGGAATGCAATGGTGAGATCTCAGCTCACTGCAGCCTCCGCCACTAGGGTTCAAGCGATTCTCCTGCCTTAGCCTCCCAGGTACATGGGACTACAGGCACCCACTACCATGTCCAGCTAATTTTTGTATTTTTAGTAGAGACAAGGTTTTGCCATCTTGGTCAGGCTGGTCTTGAACTCCTGACCTCAGGTGATCCACCTGCCTCAGCTTCCCAAAGTGCTGGGATTACAGGTGTGAGCCACCACGCCCAGCCTATATAGTCTAATTAATGTGCTAAAGAAAATACTGTATTTATAAATTCCCAACAGTTAACACATGTTCATCCTGCACTTTAAATCTATTAGAGTACACATCTCAATTAACCCACCCTTTCATCAAAAACATAGCTTATCAAAACTCTTCTACTACATCTAAATATGATCCAAGCAGCAGTATGTGCCCAGAACAATCCCAGTCCCTGTACAACACCACGTTGAAACCATCTCCTCTCTCATTACCAATTAAATCTCCTACCTTTCACAAGCTGAAGGTTTTCCTGGCTTCAAGTCTAAAAGCTTACAAATATATTGTTTAATCCAACATAACAGTATGCTTCCAGGATATGTTTCTGATTTGATGCAACTATGTCATCTTCTACCTCTCATCTCAAAACCCTAATGCCTTTAAAATCACATGGGGCCCACTGATTATCTGGTAAACTCAAAGTGTTCTACATCTAAGCTTTTAGATTCAATGCTCTGTCATTCTGACCATAGAAGCCACACCTTCCTCCTCCCACATTCACATCTGATCCTTGTCCTTAATGTGTATTCTAATTCCTTAATTCTTTTCTATTCTCCAACTAAATTATCCCCCATCTGGTAATACCTAACTTTCTAAATGGCCTGAATCACACAGTCATTATTTCAACGATGTGCTCCTTAGAAATCCTTACACTTCTTGTTATACTAGTCAGCTCCATCCCCAATACAGATTTAACACTACCATTCACTCTATCTGCCACCAAGTTGCTGAGTAACGCTTCAGAATAGTAACAAAACAATTGAGTTCCCAATAAATTCATACTTTCTTCAACCATGCCCTAATGTTTTAAAATCCACAATGATTCAATCTCATTAAATACTGATCACATATTTACCTAAATAGGCCCCCAACCTCCTCCACTCATTCACTTTTAGTCACAATCTCTCCTCTTCATGATACTAAAAATAAAACAACTCTAACCCTAAAAATGTTCCCTTAACTACTTACCTCAACCCCTACTGATTCTTCTGGGACCTTCCTCCATCTATCACATATCCTCTTAGGCAGCCCCTCTCTACTTCCTCCTTCTCCGCTAACCTTTCCCCTTTTTTTTCCTTCTTTTCCCCCAACTCTAGAATGACCATATTCTTTTACTTCAAATTATACTTGCTGCCTCGAGCAAATGGAAATTACTCTCTCCAAGCTTAATGATTTCACTAAATTTACTGATCACTTTCTTAGATCATATTCCTCATGACCTCTTCTTCTCCTTGACTATTCTATAACATGTTTACAATCAATTCTCTTTTGCAACCTTCTCCTTCTTTGGCTATGGTGACTTTATGCAAGTGATTCCCCAGACAGTGGGAAAGAAGTGAGAAGAGGTATAACCGAACAATTTTTGAGGTTTCAAAAAATTTTATTTGCCACCCCACCAACTTCCCCAAATTTTGATTATTTCTTTGCAGAACACAGTGTTTCAGTTGACAATCACTGCCACAGTGAACCACTATGACTGTCTGTAGTACTCTGTATACTTCAGGTGTATTCAGGTAGAAAAGACTATAACCAGTACCCTAAACATTATCTTGGTTTTATTCTCACTCCTCTGGTCTTTTTTTTTTTTTAAGTTCTTACAGTGCTTTTACTAATAACTAGGTAGATAAAATAATATCTTAGACTATTTAGATGAGGTATAAAGAAACACAATATAATCAACACCAAACCAGGTTTAAGAACGAGAACATTATCATAATCTTTCAAGCCTTTCTGTGAGGCCCTCTTCAAATACAGATCTCCTCTTGTCTTTCAGAAAAAAAATCACAATCCTAAATTGAAATCATCTCGTGCTTTTCTTTAACTTAACCATATGTTTGATTCTCTACGGTTTAGTTTTACATGTTTCAGAATGTCTACATGGGATCACACTCTGTACTCTTCTGTGACGTTTTCATCTCATTATTTCTTAGAGTTGCTGAGCATCTGTATTTCGTTCACTTTTCTCTGCTTAATATTATACTCTGGCATGTGTAGACCGAAGTATGTCACTTTGGCATAAGAATTATTTTGAGTTGAGGGAAATTTAGAAAAAAACAGATACAAGAAAAGCTGTCTGCCCTACCCCTTCTTGCCTAAAAGCAGTAAATTCACAAAGGTGTCCCTCCTCTTCTCTTTACCAGGAAGGACAAAAGTTAATCAAAGGAAACAACTTTAGACAGCCAGAGGTTGTCTGAAGTTTAAAATCTACATAACAAATTTTAATAACTAGTCTTCGTCTACCATTAGTTTCCCACAGTTTGCTGCCCCTAGAGACTCAAGGTCCTTTTCTTTTGTCTGATCACTTCTTTAAAAATTTGTTTCTTTGCCAAGATACTATATACACTCAAGTTCTAACTAAACTTTTGAATTACGCATCTGTGGTACTCCTATAGGTTGCATGTTTGATACATGTTAATAAACTTGTTTGTTTTTCTCTTGTTTATCTATCTTTCGTTATAGAGGCCCAAATGATAATTCAGAAGGGTAGAAGGAAAAGTGTTTTTCTTCTCCTATATGTGCATATACCAACATTTATACTAATATTCCGATTGGTTCCTGCTTTTTTCTATTACAAGCAGAGTTGCTATGAGCACTCTTGCATATATCTCCTGGTTCTTGGATATACGCCCACAATAAAACTTTTGAGTCATTGACTATGCACATTTTCAACTTTACTAGATAATGCCAAACTATCTTCCAAAATGGTTATACTAATTCATATTCCCAACAGCAATACTTTTGTTCCTACTGTTCCACATTCTCTGAAGCACATGTTATTGACAGACTTAAAATTTTACAACTTGGCAGGGGTGAAAAGGTATCTCAATTTGACTTTAATTTGCATTTCTTTGATTCCTAATCAGTTTGTGCAACTATTCATATGTTTATTGATCCCTGGAGAGTGTTCTTTTTTAATGTGCCTATTTAAGTTTCTTTGCCCATTTTTCTGTTATTTTTTTCTTACTGATTCATATGCATCCTATGTATATGTCCTCAGTACAAATCTTTTAAGTTATAAAAATAATAGGAAACACTTATGCAGTACTGTTATATTTTACATTACATATTTAATTCCAATAGCAACCCAACAAGGTAAGTGCTATTACTACTTCTTTTACAGATAAGAAAACTCAAGTCACAAAGTAGTTAAATAAAACTTTGTGTTTTAGGATTACCTTCCCTATTTATAGACTTTTGTTCTTCCACATGAATTTTAGGAAAAAATACAACAAAACGAAAATCTGCCAGTATTTTTTTAACTGATGTTGAATTTAACTAAACTTTCAATAGTTTTATAATGTGTTGTATGTCTTATGTTTGTCCACTGTTTTTTATTTTTGATGCTACTATATAATCTTTTTTTAAATGACATTTTAAAACATGGCAGATATACACAAGCAGCTGATTTTGTATACTGATTTTAAATCCAGCAAACCCATCAAACTCTCATTAATCCTGATAGCTTGTAGACATTCTTTGGCTTTCTATGTAGATCATCATATTATCCATGAATAATGACTGCTTAGTTTTTCTTTTCCAATCCCTACCTTTTTGACGTAGGCAGTGGCTAGAAACTCAGTAAAATGTTAACGACAGAAGTAATGGCAACAAAGAAAAGCCAAAAAAAAAAAAAAAAGTAATGAAAAGTAATGAAAGACAACAGGCTTGCTCCTAATCATAAAGAAAATGTTTCCAATTTTTCACTATAAAATACATTTGTTTTAGTAAATTCATTTTATCAAGTTAAAGATCACCTGAACCCGGGAGGCAGAGGTTGTAGTGAGCTCAGATCATGCCACTGCACTTCAGCCTGGGGGACAGAGCAAGGCTCCATCAAAAAAAAACACAAAAAACAAAAACAAAAGAAAAATAAGACTATCTTCTGTTCCCATTTTATTAAGAGCTTTTATAAACCCATGAACGAATGCTTAAGGCCTTTTCTGCATTGATTGAGAGAATCATATTTTATTCTTTAATCTGTTAATGTTGCATATTATATTGATTTCCCATCCCATAATGAAGCCAGGCTTAAACTCCTGGGATAAATCCAACTGATTGCATTATATTTTTTCTATATTGCTGAATTTAACTTGCTAACACTTAAGATTCTTACACCAATTTAGAAGGGAGAGAGAGAAATTACAGACTACTATAGGTTTTGGAATTGTAGTTATGCTAGCCTCACAAAAAGGTTATGTGTTCCCTTTCTATATTCTTTCTATATTCTAGAAGAATTTGCATAAATTGGTTATTATTAATTTGTTCCTTAAATACTGGCAGAATTTGCTATAAAGTTCTATGGGCTTGAAATTTTCTTTATAAAAAGATATTTTCACTATTATTTCATAGTTATGGAACTAACCATGTATTCTATTTCTTCTTAAGTCAGTTTTAGAAATGCCTATTTTTCTAAGGGTTTGTCCATACCTAAATTCTGAAATTTATCAATATACAGTTCACCCTTACACAACACAGGGACTGGGATGCTGACCTCACCACACTCAAAAATCCCTATAGAACTTTTGACTCCAAAAGTGAAACTACTAAAACTACTGAACTGAACTACTAAAACTGAACTACTAAAATAGCTTTTTGTTGACCTTATCAACAGTTAATAACATAGTCTGTATCCTGTATTCTTGCAATAAAGTAATCTAGAGAAAGTATGTTATTTAAAAAATCATAAAGGGAAATACATTAACTTCATCCTTGTCGTCTTCATGTTGAGTAGCGTGAGGAAGAGAGGTTGGTCTTTCTGTCTCAGGTTGGCAGAGGTAAAAGAGGTGAAGGTGGAGGGAGTGGCAGGAGAGACGGGCACACTCATTTTAACTTTCATTAAAAAAAATATCGGCTTATGAGTGGACCTACACAGTTTAAACACGCTGTTTGTTGTTCAAGGGCCAACTATAGTTATTAACAGCCCTTTATAACTCCAAAAGCGGAGTTTCGCTCTTGTTGCCAGGCTGGAGTACAGCCTGGTGCTGTACTTGCAATCTTGGCTCACTGCAACCTCCGCCTCCTGGGTTCAAGCGATTCTCCTGTCTCAGCCTCCCAAGTAGCTGGGACTACAGGCACGTGCCACCATGCCCCGCTAATTTTTTATTTTTAGTAGAGACAGGGTTTCACAATGTTGGCCAGGCTGGTCTCGAACTCCTGAACTCAGATGATCTACCCACCTCAGCATCTCAAAGTGCTAGGATTACAGGTGTAAGCCACCGTGCCCGGCCCTTATTTTTAACATCTACAGCAATATTAGGCCTTTTTTGTTCCAGGTGGCATTTTATTGGTAACTTTTTTCTTGTCAGTTTGACAAGTCTTGATTTAACATCTTTTCAAAAAACCAATTTGGGGTTTTATCGATTTTTCTGTATTGTATATTCACTTTCTATTTCATTAACCTATGTTATTATTTCCATTCATTTCATTATTATGTGTTTCACCCAGGAGTCATTTTAAAATATTTCCTACTTTCCAAACTTGTTTTTCTAATGATCTCTACTGTACTGTACCACAGCAGTACATAGTATTGGTAGCGATACTATGAAACTTGAGATTTGCTTTATCATCTAGTATTTGGTTTATTTGCACAAATCATATGTGCTTGACATATGTATTTTGCATTTATTTCGGCACAATATACTATATGTGTCCATTTTTTATTTAAATCTTCTATATCCTTAATTTTAAAAAAATCTGAACAATTATTAGGTGTTAAAAATCTCTCACCATGTTGATGGAGATGTCTATTTTTCCATGTAGTTCTATCATATTTTTGTTTTATATATTTTGAGGCTACATCAATAGTTACACACAAATAGAAATGTTATATCTATTGGTGAACTGAAATCTTTCATCATTTATTTAGCAAACATTTTCTCCAGTATCTTTGCCTCACAATTTCTTTTTTGCCCAGCCAGCTTTCTTCTTATATTTGTGTGGTATATGCATTTTCTATCTTTTTACTTTCAACCTTTCTGTATCTATATTTTAGATGTGTTACCTTGCCCAGCATATGGCTTAAATTTCTCTCTTTAAACTATTCATCTTTAAAACATTATGTCTTTATCTTTAGTTAAAATACTACAGATAGCCTTTTGGGGTTCTAGATTTATTGGAGTATCATCTGTGAGACTACCTACCTTAGACTGGCTCTGTGTTTTGTATACTGAGCCCCTCTGAAATCATAAAAACAGAATTCAGCAAATTCCCTCAAGGTAAAGGCTGACAATCAAGCTCACCTTATCTTTCTGAAATTTTTGTCTTAAGTTTTTAACCTGTATTCTTTACTTTGTTGATAGTTCATGAATGCCTTTAAGATTTTTAGGCCAGGTGCGGTGGCCCCCACCTATAATCTCAGCACTTTGGGAGGCCAAGGCAGGCAGATCACTTGAGGTCAGGAGTTCGAGACCAGCCTGGTCAACATGGTGAAACCCCATCTCTACTAAAAATACAAAAATTAGCTGGGTGTGGTGGCATGCATCTGTAATCCCAGCTACTCCGGAGGCTGAGGCGGGAGAATTGCTTGAACCAGGGAGGAGCAGGGCGCAGTGAGCTGAGATTGTGCCACTGCACTCCAGCCTGTGCAACAGAGCAAGACTCCGTCTCAAAAATAAATAAATAAAACAAGATTTAAAAAAAATTATCAAGCTTGTTTAGCTGTTTTCAGCAGGAGTCAGGCCAGGTACCTTGTTACCCATATTGACCTATTCATTCTTCACTGGCTGCACATCATCTTTCTACACCCTAAATGAAGGAAATGTATCAAAGTTTACTCTTCAGGTTACCAATTATAGTGCATTATACCATCTCCTTTGGAGACTTCATCACTCTTTGTATAGTAATTACCATTTATTATAGTGACAATTACATTAGAATTTCTCAAAAAATATATGTATAAATCTTGATGATGGTGAGGGGAGATGGGGAATGGTTTAGGAAAAGTCCTACAAATGATATATACGCATACAGGAATAACCATATGACCTACTCTATCCTAGGTGAGACTCACTGCTTTAACAACTCCAACTACTTATAACCATCTGACAAGGAAATTTACCTCTAGATTGACCTTTTTTCTGAGATTCAGACCTGCAACTTCAATTGCTGTATGAACTTTTCCTCCTGAATTCCTCCCACCAACACAAACCCAACATGGCTGGATCAAATGTCATCTTCTCATAAATTTGCCTTACCTACCAGTTTCCAAACCTCTATAAAAGATATTATGAGTCTTTGAGGTATCCAGACAAATCTTTGATTCATTTTTAAGATGTCCTTTTTCTTTTCCCACATCATCACAAAGTCCTTCCTGCATTCATTTGTGTTAGTCTATTTCGCTCATTTCATTCCTTTTGTCACCCTCTTATTCTAAGAGGGTGTCAGGACTGTTGTAGTCTATCACCAACAGAGCTTACTTCTAGTCCCTCTTGACTACTATTCCTTCTACGTACTGCTATAAGGTGAATTATCCTTAAAACATTGTATATCAGCCACCCATTCAAATATATTTAATGAGTTAAGACTGCCTACAGAAGTCTTCAATTGGTCAACAGCATATTTATTTATTTATTTATTTATTTTTGAGATGGAGTCTCTCTCTGTTGCCCAGGCTAGAGTGCAGTGGTGTGATCTTGGCTCACTGCAACCTCTGCCTCCTGGGTTCAAGCAATTCTCAACCTCCCGAGCAGCTGGGCATGCAACATCACATTCGGCTAATGTTTTGTATTTTTATTAGGGATGGGGTTTTGCCACGTTGGCCAGGCTGATCTCGAACTCCTGACCTCAAGTGATCTGCCTGTCTCGGCATCCCAAAGTTGTGGGATTACAGGCATGAGCCACCGCATGGCCAGTCATCAGCATGTTTAATAGTTGCCCAGAGATGTAGGGAAGAGAAGAGGAGGGGTAACCAAGAGGCTATAGCCATTGGCCAAGCAAATCCCATTACATCCTGAGTGTTTCAAACACTGGTAAATTACTGTGGAATGGGATAATGCTAGAAGCAAAAAGTATCCCTCCTTTTCAGTTGATGATGGATTTCTAAAATGCTGTGTATTTTTTATCAGCCTCAGTCCACCCAACAAAACAAAAAGGACCAAAGAAGGAAAAAGTAGAGCATTCTATTTAAAACTGTCCTTGCCTACCCTAGAGACCAAGCTCTTTCATGAAGCCACCTTCAACTACCTCAATCACTGGTGACTACTATTTTCCCTAAGAGCCAAAGTTTCTGTCTACACTACTCAATAAGAAACTGGCATATGCTTCTTACTATTATAATTTATATTATCATGAACAAATCTTTTCTCCCTACCATGGGTACTATGAAGGACACAGTATCTAATACTTCATATAGCTGATATTTAGAATACTATACACATAATTTTAAATGAAGGCTTAATAATGATGGTTCATTCATGTAGTATTTAGCATCTATATTTAGCTTTCTGTATGTCTTCTACATGTGTATTCCAGGAGTTCTTAGAAGCCAAGGGGAAAAAAAGACAAAATTATCTTTAAAAGTCACACCTCTGCTTTTTAAAATGCTGAAATGATGTAACTTACAGTATTTTGACATCAGACTTAAACTGACTTTCATGATTCAGGTGGGAGAAAGAAAACCCTACACCTAGGTTGACAAATGGATACACTCAAATTAGTTGTTTTTTTTTTTTTTTTTTTTAATCTACCCTGGTCAGACTTCCCAGAGATTTACAAATAGGCTAATAATGTAATCTAGAACTTCAGTCAACTATTTTATAACACAATTCAAGGAGAAAGTTCAGAATTTTCCAAAGTGCCTTTCAGATATACACTTATTGCAGTGTTTATAAAATTGTGGTTTTCACTTTTTGCTGATGTAAGGGCTATGCGTAACATTGTAAAACAGTCATTTATTTACATCCACATTTCCCACACTAGCCTATAGCATTTTGAAAGAACAAGATTTATTAATCTTTTTTCTTCGGTATCAAGCAGTTGCTAGGAACTCAATAAATGTTTATTGAAGAAATCTGTCACAACTTATATGACAGATCTAAAAATCTATAGATATCTTATTCAATTATTTTAAGATAAATTATGTTTTTATACCATAAGATATTCAATAAGATATAAATATTTTAGCTATTAATTATTGTTTTAAAAAAAAGGAGCCAGAGGGAAAAGCCACCTAACAGCACAAAAAATGTGTAAGACTCCTTTAAGGTTTTTATGTTTTGATGACAAACAGAAACCAAATATATCACTTTTAAAAGGAAATGACCACAAGAGGCAGCAGGTGAAAAGTTCAAAACTACAGCTTATTATTAACAATCAACAACTTTTAGAGCCATTCATTAATTAGATTTTAGTGCAGCTTATAAGTTTAAGACTGAGAATGTTTCAGTACTATCCACATTTCAGAAGTCATACACAGCAAAAGGCATATCATTACTGAAGATAAATATTTTGGGTTAACTTAAAAAATTTTACCTAGATCCTACCTTGAAAGCTGACAAAAATATTCTAATGAACATGTTCACAATATTATATTTTTATTCTTCGTTTCTCTTCTTCTGATAAGTTGTTTATATAGTAAAAATGACTTGAAATAATGTCATAATAAACTAGTACTTTGTAAGAGTAATAAAATTACGAGTACCAATACATTTTCATGTGAGTCTCACAGAATTTCTCATTAATTTGTTAACTCTACCAAATTTTTAGTTTGAGGGGAAAATATCTGTTAGCCACAAGAAAAATGATCTTCAGACATTTCAATCATACCTGTTTCTGAGCTTCTACTTTTTGCTTTCTGGTTGGATCAATTGCATCTACCATCCATTTGATAGTAAAGTATGTCACTGCACCAAATATTGTCAAACGGAAAATTAAACCAACAACTTCATTCCGACTCAAAGGACGAGAAAAGGCTTCAGCATGTACCATCTTGATTGTTAACCTTAAAAAAAACAAACAGAAATGTCACTAGGCAATAACTATACTTATTAAAATTGGGAGACTAACAAAGTAGCTTAAACTAAGCAAGAAAAACTAACTTCTAGTCAAATTAAAATATTACCTACCTTAAACAAACTGTTTCATTTTAAGGAGAAATGAATTTTTAAATGTTAAGTAAACAAACACATTTAAAGCTCCTCTTGCAAACTAGAAGTAGACTAGAAACTCAGATTTATTTGGTAGAATTAATCATTTTATTTGAAAAATACAGTAAATATCTTAAGGTATTTACTCAAACAGCTTTAAAGAACTATTTCAGAGTCTAGGAAAGTATCGACTACAACACTAATCCCACTGAAGAAAGGCAGCCCGACAATACTAATGTGATGGTAAGAATTTCTTCTATTAACTGTAATGTACACCAGGTAATTTCTGAGTGAAATTCAAATTGTGACCTCACTCACTTTTTCCTCATACCTACTTTTAAAGGTTTTCACAGCCTGCTTAAATTTAAACATGCCATTTTCTCAATTAATAAGTGGCATTAAATTTTTTGAGTCACACTATTGCTCCCAACAACCCAGCTAAGTAGGAAGCAATAGAACTTGGAAAAATCTTGAACTGAGACAACTACTACAAGAATACAGCACTCACCCAAGCTAAAGAGAAAAAAATGAGGTAAATGTGCCTACTTTTGCATATATCCCTGAACAGCTACATCAATCAAAGCTAGGCTTACAGAGGACATACACTCCTCTGTCAACGGCAATAACTACTCAGAAGAATAAGCTTGTTAGGGGTGATATGACTATCACATTTTGGGAGACAGGATCTTAGCTTCAAATAATGCCATTATACTTTCAGTACAGGAGTGTGCTGAATGCTATGGAATATATAAGAAAAAGAGAATGTGTATTTGCACTCATATAAACATGACAAAAACAGAATTGGTATGGCTCAGCACAGATAAAAATTAGGTACTGCATAAATATCCACAGTCCTTCCAGCTCTAAAATTCTCCTCTCACTACTACTAAATTAAAGAGCCTCTTCACCTTCCTCCCTCTAGAATAGCTCCAAAAATTTTTTATTTCCTTTTACACACCTCACCTCCACTCAAGGACATATACTTCTTCTCTCTAATCAAAAGACTCCAAAGTATTCCCTTTACAGGATTCCCAAGCATTCAAAACTATTCTAATCTAGAATCTAGCTCCAGGGTCAATTTTAAGCATTTTATCTTTCACCCCTTTTCAAAGGGACTCTAAATAGCTGTAGTCACTAGTATCTGAAAATCCCACACATATTTTCCCTTCAGCATATCTGTCTAGTACCCTGCATGGGCCATTTACCCTCATTCACCTTCAAACTAGTCAAATTCTATCCTAACTTCAAAAATCAACTTTATCTGCTCCATAAAGCCTTTCAAATCACATGAATTTTCTGTATTATTCATTTTGCCCTATTATACTATCTTAAAAAATGTCTTGCTTTTAATCATTATTGACCTTATGAGATATCTACTCAACTAGAGTTTAAATCCTTTTAAACAAGATGTATATCTTATGTACCTTTATAACTGTTATGCACAAAACAGGCCTTTATAATTGCCACACACAGAGGCTATTCAAAAATTATCTGTTCAACCGATAAATTGTAACTGAAGAAAAACTCCCAATCATTCCAACAGAGTCACTGTCAGACTTCTGAAGGATTTCCAAAACGTTCCACATTTCTCCATTATTAGGAGCCATTCGCTTCACAATAATTATATTTAATTTAAACTTAACAACTAAATAATTGAAAGCGTTCATTTTGGAGGAAGAAACTTTGACCTAGGATGTTAAGTGACTTAATTCATTCAATTAGCACTTACTGAACATCTATATATGATGCCCACTATATACTGAGTATACAATAATTGTTAAGATATCACCACTTTATTCAAAGAACACACTGTCCGGCTATTATATTAATTATAAAGAAAGCAAAAGAAGCCAAACAGGAGAAGGCACCTAACTGAAATCTCTCCTCATGGAACAAATCAAAGTGTGCTATCTTCAATCAGCATGGATTCCAAAAAAAAATGGGTTACACAATATTTCACTTCTCATAGGAAGTAAAAAACTGACTTTTCTAGTCTTTATTCCACAAAGTTGAAAATGCAGTTGAAACGTGTTGTATCACTACGTGGAGTATACTCACAGATGAAAATAATTTAGACAAGATAAGGGTTTTATTAACTTGATATGTGAAAAGTGGTGGCATTCCAGTAAAACATTTTCATTTGTTTAGAGTGGGTAGAGTGATAAAACTGTCATCTATTGGATATTCATTGAACTACACGAACAAATTAGGGCTGTTATGAACACATCCCAGTCATCAAGATGGTAACAACTTTTAATCCCATAAAAGTTCAAGATACAAAACCCGTTTATATCTTTCCCAATTCTGAAATTTTTAATGTAGTAAAGACTTAGGTCTACTAAGGCCACTTGTAAAATAGTAGTCCATCTTTTTAAATTACTTCAAAATCCTTCAATGAAACTGAAGCTTGTTTTGTAGACTGTAACTATATACTTTATTGTACACTCATGTATCATTCATTTGGTATTGATATACCTGCAATGTAAGGCTGTTACAGCAACAATAGCATTAGAGTGAACATACAATAAAAGCTGCATGTGCATACAACAGCAGAGAGTGTATTTCAATCCTGTATAAACATTAAGTTCAACAAAATGAATACACAAATATGTACATATACGATGACAATGCTGTAGCAACTAAGAAACATCCTAAAACACTATAACCTAGAGTTATTTGCTAGGCAAATATGGTATCAGGTCGTTTCATTTTAAGTTCTCCATTTCCGAGTGGAAAACTATGAAATCGTACTACCTCATCTATGAGCAATTTATTTACATGTACAGCATTCATAGCATAGCATTCACTGTAGCATTTCTCTCCTAATTCATTGCAGTATTTCACAAATGGATTCTCAAACTCAAAAGTCCCGGTTCTGCAGACATAAAGGCCCTACGGATACAGCCTATGACAATGAAGGCCTGCCAATATCTACAAAGAGAGCAAGTTATTATTAACATCACCATCTTCTGCGAAAGCGTGCCCGGCCCTGAAGAACCACCTTCGAGTCTGCACAAGGTGATTGTCGCCCGTGCGACAATCAGAGCTGGTTCATTCTAGCCGCCTTCGTCTAGGTTCGCCCGGTTCTGAAGTCTTCCGGGACGACCCCAAACCCCCACAGTGACCAGGAAGCCGACAAAGATTCCCTCGGGAATGGCACGAGTTTGGGGAGGAGCTAAGCAGACCCTAAGGACTCAGGCCGGGCCGGACGCCAAGGCGAGGCCCGGGACGCCCTTGGAGGTTAATCCTCTCGATACTAAGGGCTGCGGGGCGCTTGGGGGCGGCACTGAGGTGAGGCGTGGCAGAAGACCGGGGTGACCTTTCCTCCGGGGGTTCCCAGGTTCGAGACGGTCCTTAAAGGACCCCAGCAGGATACGACACCCATCCCATGAGGCCCCACGGGAACCCGCTACTCACCCAGGAGCAGAAACAGCGGGAGCAAATGCCCTCAGCCGGCCTCGCACAGGAAGGAAATGCAGCCTGGGAGAGAACGCTTCCGGCGGGAGCCGCGACCCACTCGCTCGCAAGGAGCATGCGCGACCCGCGGTCGCCGGCGAGAATGCTGCGTGCTCCCAGGGTTAGAAATGGTGAGCGAGAGCAAATTCGCGCACCCGATGCTTGCTTAACCTGCTACCTGCCGGACGGAGACTTTCTGGGAAGCCGGCGTGTCTGCCAGCAGCACTCGCTGAGGCTCTGAGTAACAGACACCACATTTGAGAAGGCGCTTATCACAGAAAGTCCCTGCCCTTCTCGCGGGCTCCGGGCGCAACCCTAACAAATAGGGCAGCCTTCTTGAGAGTGCAGAAATGCTCTGCGTACCCAGCAAAGACATTCTCTCCTTCCCACCACTCTGCAAACCCTCACGCCGCGGCTTTGTGTCTGTACTTTAGCCAAAACGCAGAAGCTCATGGCCACCTCCCACACCTCACCCTTCATCCCTCACCACCTGCCTTTCAATTCTAGGGTGAGCTCACCCTCCTCCCCCATCTCTGTGCTGACAAACACCTGAGGGTGGCGCCTGACAAATCTTTCCGCGAAAAGATTTAGCAGCCCACGCCAGCAGCCCCAGTAGTTGGGACGGAATAGGGCATCTGGCAACAGATTTTGCATTTTGGTGATTTCCCTTTTTCTTTTACCCGTTTCCCTTTCCAGAACGAGCGACGTGACATAAGAGGTCCCAAGGGAGCAAACCTAAAAGCCAGAACCTCCTGAATACCAGACTGACAGGGGGCCAGATGATGTTAGACACTCTGAAGATATAAGAAGCATCACTTCCTTCAGATAGAGTCGGTGAGACTATGATGTAATGAGAGTTCTCCCTGTGTTCTTCAGGAAGGCAGTTTGTGCCTTTCTACTTGAGGCATCATCTTTGATGGCTAAAGAATTCTGCAACTTGGCCAGCGCAGTGGCTCACGCCTGTAATCCCAACACTTTGGGAGGCCGAGGCGAAAGGATCACTTGAGGTCAGGAATTCGAGACCAGCCTGGACAACATAATGAGAATTCGTCTCTACAAAAAACAAACAAACAAACAAAAACCTAAAAATTAGCTGGATTTGGTGGCGTATGTCTGTAGTCCCAGCTACTTGGGAGGCTGAGGTAGGAGAATCGCTTGAGCCCGGGAGATCAAGGCTGCAGTGATCAAGCCACTCCACTCCAGCCTGGGGATCAGAACAAGCCCCTGTCTCAATAATAATAACAGTTTTGCAGCCTGATTGTTAACGAATGTTACTAGTTACAAACTTGTAATAATGTGGTGAAGATAATACCTAGTGAATGTCTGCTGGGGTGGGGCAATATGCTGCTATGTGCTTTATATGCATAACCTAAATACCCCAAAATCCTCTAAAATAGCTATTATTTTCTCCGTTTTTACTAATGAGCACATTTTAAAGCTTAGAGAAACTTTTCTAAGTTCATATACTTAGGAAATAAAGGCAACAATTTCATTGGAACACAGATCTGCCTAATTCAAACCTTGTACTTTACATTTTCTCTTTGAGATGGTAATTTAGTACGAGCTAAACTTTAAAATCTAGTTGAAAGTAAGACCATGAAATGCCAAAATCACAAGGCTTTAAAGGAAGGGATGAAAGGGATGCATGAATGTTGAAAACTGTGATTAAGTTCATGGACAGGAATCAGAATGGAATTTAATACTGTAAATGGTTCATGTTTTATACCCATGCCTTTTTAGTATTTAAGGCTTTTATGTATGTGCATGCCTACATTCCTAATTTTAAAAAAAATTAATGTGAAGCTAGGTTTGGGATTGCTAGACTAATTATTTAGAGAGATAGACCTTTGAGAATAACAGGAAGATTATGAGACTAGGACAATGTTCATTAAAAACAACAACAATGAAAAAAAAAAAAAAAACAAAACAGGCTATCAGTGCTCGGCAGACTTTCAAGAGACTCTCCACTGGGTCCTCGGATGATCCCAAGTTGAATCATTGCTTGGGAGGCTCATGGGCACATGGTTTGACAGGACTAAAAGGGAAGGGCCACTAAAGGAAAGAAACAGGTTTTGTGCCCCAACAGGGTAATTATACCCACTGGTAAGGAAAATGAGCTGAGAAATTCAAGGTGGTAATGGATTTTCATTCATTTGCTGAGTGAAATTGGTTCAACTAAGAGCCTCACCTGCCCTCCTCTACGGACCAGGGTGACCAGCCTACCCAGTTTCAGTTTGCATGAGACTAAAAGGTTTGCTGGGATATAAGACTGGCTGAGAAAGTCTCAGGCAAATCATGAATCACTCTACTAAAGACATCCTAAATGAATCCTACAATGAAATGGAGTTCCCAATATGGTTACATTTAGTTTCAGTTCATCTGCCTAATATCTGAGGGATGATTGCGCAGGAAAGGAAACTGTTGAATAAAGTCATCAAGGCTGACCGTAAAGAGTCCACAAGCTGGAAAAGTGCTACACCTCACTCACTCCCTTTCCAGTGGTTCAGCTGTAAACCAAATGCCTACACCTGTATGTTTTGGACCTAATATTTTCATTTAGCGAATCCTTAAGAAAGCTTCCATGTCTGGGCCTAAGACATGAAGTACATTCATTTTCAGCAATCATCAAATCAATGAGGTTCTTCCAGAATAGAGCAGAGTGAACATATGCTTTTCATACCGGGATAGCTTTATATAATCCCTGGCAACACAAATACCATATTTGGCCCACAGTAAGGGCTCAATAAATAATTCATTATATATAATATTAATCAGGAAATTAAAGCAGATTGTAGACTTTCTAGGCCTTTGCTCTTTGTTAGAATCAAGATATTAAAAACAATTATTACTTTATTGTAGAAAGTTTTTGGGTTTTGTGTGTGTGTGTTTTCTTTATCAATACCTCTTAAAATAGTTATGGCAGTTCTCCCCTGCCATAAAATGGTACTAAATTTTCCATTTTTGTTATTAAATGGAGTGTAGCCAGTTTGCTCTGCAACCAAAGTTAATGCACTAGATGGGAAGAAAGAATTCCTTAGATTAGGTATTCTCGGCTGGGCTCAATGGCTCACACCTGTAATCCCAGCACTTTGGGAGGCCGAGGCGGGTGAATCACCTGAGGTCAGGAGTTCAAGACCAGCCTGGCCAACATGGTGAAACCTTGTTTCTACTGAAAAAAAAATACAAAAATTAGCTGGGTGTGGTGGCAGGTGCCTGTAATCCCAATTACTTGGGAGGCTGAGGCAGGAGAATCTCTTGAACCTGGGAGGCAGAGGTTGCAGTGAGCTGAGATCATGCCACTGCACTCCAGCCTGGGCAACAGAGTGAGATTCCATCTCAAAAAGTAAATAAATAAATAAAAATAAATAAAATAAAATTAGGTGTTCTCAAATCTCATTGTATATGGATTAATTTGTACAACTTGACAAAATGCAGATTTCTGGCTCCCAGTCTTCAGAGACTCCCATTCAACTGCTCTAGGTTTTGACCTAGAAATCTGCATTTTAAAATAAACATCTGGGCTCTCTGCCATGTGAGGATGCAAGAAGGTGTCTGTCTGCAAGCCAGGAAGGGTACCCTCACCAGACACAGCTTATGCCAGTATATTGGATTTCCCAGCCTCCAGAACTGGGAGAAATAAATTTCTATTGTTTAAGACTATCAATAAATCAATAAACAAACATCTGAGCTGATTGGGATATAGGTAGTTTTAGAACATATTTTGAGAAACTCTGCCCTAGTGAATGAAGACTGTAGATGTATTTTTGCAAAAATCTCCATCACCTCAACCTAAAAGGCCTATCTGGTCATCTAAACCTTTAACCCAACTGGAATACATCAAGAAATCAAGGCAAGGAAGCCTCATGACGAGATTCAGGATAGAACCCCTTTGGAAGGAAAAACAAATCTGAAATCTTTGAATAAGTAAACACAGTAAACCTGACTCTATTCATTGCTCATTAGAAGTAATTCACTTGACAGTGATTTAGAAAGGATAGAACTTCAACAAATACATAAAATTATGTAGCAGTAATTATGCCAGTATAAGTCACTTGGTTACCTTGGTTCTTTTAAAAATATCATAAAAGGATAATTTCAATTGTTATTTTTTAATTTTTTAAATCATGTCTTCTGAATCATATGAACCATTATTTTGATAAGGTAAATGAAGTAGAATGGGTGGAGAAAGAAAAGTAAAGCAAGAATATGAAGCTATACCTGAAGCTGTACTTGAAGCTACAATAGACAGAATAATATATAACACAATGGAGTAACTATTCAGCCATTTTAAAAAATGAGATCCTGTCATTTGCAACGACATGGACAGAACTGTAGGAGATTATGTTAAGTGAAATAAGCCAGGCACAGAAAGACAAACTTTGCGTGTTCTCACTCATTTGTGGGAGCTAAAAATTTAAAAAGCTGAACTCATGGAGATAGAGGGTAGAATGATGGTTATCGGGGGCTGGGAAGAATAGTGGTGGGGGGTAGGAGGGAAGTGAGAATGGTAATGGGTACAAAAATATAGTTAGATGGAACAAATAAGATCTAGTATTTGATGATAGCAGGATGACTACAGTCAACAATAATTTAGTGTGCATTTTTAAATAACTAAAAGGGTATAATTGGAATGTTTGTAACAAAGAAATGATAAATGCTTGAGGTAATGGATACCTCATTTACTCTGATGTGATTACAACGCATTGTATGCCTGTATCAACATATATCATGTACCCCATAGATACACACACCTACTATATACCCATAAACTTGTTTTAAAAATAAAGAAAAGCTAAACTAAAAAATAATAATAAGAAATAAGATAGAATCAAGGAAAAAATAATGGAAATTTAAAATTTCAAAAGATTGGAAGAAGTAGAAAGATGAATTGATAACGCCATTCTGTAAAAAGGAGAGAACTAGAAAAAAAAAAAGACAACAGCGAAGTTCAAAGAACATATTGCTGTAAATCTACTTTCCATACTTGTATGTTTTTAAACTTTACACATAATTTTAAACGAGTATCTATAAAAAGAAGTTATATATAATTTTCTTATGCTATCAGGGTAGTACTAATCCACAATCTGCATTTCTACATAACCTTTTTCTTAAGCAGCATTGCCAAGTGTACTTTTTAAAAACTTCTACCAAAAAATGTTTTCTAGAACTTGGAAATTTACAATCCACAATATTTTATTTAACTTCAATACAGTACTGTTCAAATGATACTATCTGTGAAAAATCAGGATTGAGCAAAACCAGAATTGCTTCAGATATCTAACCCTACTATATAGCCTCATTAGCAGAAGTTTTAAGGCATAGATGAAAGAGTGATCTCCCTAGGATTCAACTGGCACCTTCATAATGCCCCTGCCTATGGTTTCTTAAATGGGGAGGAGGTGGGAAAGATTGGGTAAGAATAACAAAGATATAAATGCATTAGTTAAAATAGAAGAAACAATAGTTGAAATGTTAATTCTCAATTCCTGTAACAACAGATTGATAGATGATGCATAAAACAAGACCAGATGCTGTGGTTTTCAGGATGCACTTGGCTTCCCATCCTTTATAACCCAGAGCAATTTTTGCTGTAAGTAGGTCACTTGCCTGCTCTCATTTACCTGATTCTAGGAAAAGGCCCTTGAAAGTATTTAGAAAATAATAGGTACCAGTACTTAATATTTTAAAAATTAAGATTGCATAAAACCTTCCACCTCCCACCCGTTTCTCTAATAGCCAGAATAACTGATAACCTTGAAGAATATGTGAAACTAAAATGAACAAGAATAATTTGAGATCTTTTATCTTCTAAGCACAAGTACACTGAATTCTGTGTCCATTTTTTTAGTTCCTGTAATTCACTTTGCTTAGCACTGGCATAGTACTCAGCTCACAGAATTATAGCTGAAGTCTTTATTCTGCTATAAGATATTATCATCTTGAAAAAAGAGGATGCCTAGGACATAGGAGAGGCTTAACAAGATTTAAACTGACCAGAGACAAAAGAGGATGCCTAGGACATAGGAGAAGTATAGATTTAACCTTACTAAAGAGAAAAAAAAAAGGGAAGGGGGAGGAAAGACAAGTGGTCCAAAGGTATGACATACGATTCAAACCATTTTACTGATGATAATTTTATGATTGCCCTATCCTGATGTATCCATCAGAAACTGTCCAATCGGGGGAGTCTTCGTATCTATAGGGTGTAAAAATGTGGACTTTTACAGACCTGGGTTTGAATTTAAGATCTGCTGTTTACCGACTCTGTTACTTTGGACAAATTACTTATGCTCTCAAGCCTCAGTTTCCTTATATTTAATGTGGGAACAGTAACAGTACACATGCCATGGATTTGCACTAAGAAACAAATGAGACAATATGTGCAAAGTGCTGCGCTCAATGCCTGGCACTTAGCAAGTACTCAGTAAACATGCTGGTGTAATACCCCAGATGATATTTTCATTATACGACGAGGTGATATTCTCTCATTCCTAGATTCTGTAAGGACAATGATCTTTTCATATCTCCCCTGTGTTTGCATGAGGACCTTACCTCTCCAGTTTTCAACCATGGCGTCTTGTCTGAAATGTTTATCTTCTCTGACTTGTGAAGAGGCTGTGCCTCTCTGTCCCGCTGACCTCTTGGTTCTCACGTTCCTATTCTTAATACACCCCTCTGGCTGAGTCTTACTGATCAGTAGTCTATAAAACATTTATGATAGTTATATAAAACCTGTAAGATTTCATCCTTATGACCCAAAGATAATTAAGTTTAACATATTTATTGATCCATGAAAATAACTGTATGGATATTTCTCAGTTCACTGAAGACCATCATTAATATTAGCTGTTATTCCCATATGTCAAGTAACAGCCATTTATTGAGTGTACATTCTTTGCTTTTATGAATTTCTAAAGATTGAAACATCTTATAAAAATGCAAGTCCTCATACAGCTGTTGATTTTAAGTTAGAGGTTTGCCCTATATTTCATTCCTTCATTTGTTGCTTGCTTTTCCTTACTTAGATTGCTGAGTGGATTTTGCACAAGAAAAAGAAGTTAATTTAGTAGATGAAAGTGAGATGCTGAACAAGCCTTGAGATTTGAGAAGTCAATACTTTGCATGTCTTATCTTTTCTCTGCAAATCACAACCTTCCTATTAACCTCAGGGACAACCACAGCATCGGAGCTATTATTCTACATATAAAATTTAATTTATTTGTGCACAACACTTTTTTTTTTTAACTTTTAGAGACAGGGTCTTGCTCTGTTCCCCAGGTTGGAATGCAGTGACTGCATCATAGCTCACTGCAGCCTCAAACTCCTGGGCTTAAGCAATCCTCCCAACTTGGCCTCCCAAAGCATTGGGATTACAGGCAGGAGCCACCATGCCCAGCCAAATACCAACACATTTTTTTTTTTTTAATTTACTATGGGTAATTCATAGAAACATTCCCAAAGTTGAAGGAGCTTTACTGAGCAAAAGAAATGATATATCCTGTTCAGACACTGAATGTATTTTTTCCAAAGGCCAGGGCAAAGCTGGCTGATTTTAGGTGTTTTAGGATGAAATATCTACTAGGTCTTCTTTCACCTAGAGGGGCCCAGCAGCAGTTCACTGGCAAGCTGATGTTAAAAATCTCCCTTCTTCCTCTTTTATTGTCATTGTTTCTGGAACCAGAAAACAGCAGCAGCAACAACAACAACAAAGGGGAGAAAAAAATCAAAGCCTATAACTTGTTTTACAGAAGTACAGGAAACTAAGTATACTAAATTGGCAGGGATGAAAGTCTCATTCAACTTCAAAATAGTATACCTGATAGATTTTCACAAACCTTTCTACTTTCTAGCCTGCTGCTTATTCAGTTGAAATACCAGCAATTCTGAAACCTTTGAATGCCCAAGTAAGGCCTAGTGCTAGAGGCATGCCCCCACCCATTTCTTTATGCCTTCTGAGTTTTCAAGTTAATGAGAGATCAGAAAAGGGGAGAGTAAAGGAGAGTAGACAAACAGGCTGACTCCCTAGTCATGTTTTCTTCTTCTATAGTGTTTTGTAAAAAGCTGAAGAAATGCATTTAATAATTCTTAGCTGGCTAAAAGCAGCTTTAGAATTCTGTCCACATATTGTTGAACCTCTGGCTGGACCATGTGCCACCTTCCACATTACAGTCCCTCCATCACTTAATCCTACTTATGTTATATAAACTAGCTTTCCATATATAGTGTCCTCACAGGCTAGTGTTTAAGAAACCTCTTCTGTCCTTCTCTTACCCCTTCCTTGGGACTCTTGGAAATAAACAAGTGAAGGAGTTTAAATGAATGATGTCTAAAGCCATGAAATACAGTGATTGTATTTTGTCTTGTTTTTGATAACTAATCATATTTCTTCAGTTTAGTCAATCATAAGGATTTGCAGCACCTGAACGCACACTCATAGGCCAAAAAGAGAAGACAACTAAAAGTCTTTCTAGTGGTACCCATTTCCTCCTCATTCTACAGGAAGATGGGGTCCATGACACTTCATTTTAAAGATCATTCTCAAAATCTGTTTCTGAACCCAACACAGGAAATTTATCAAGCATAGAGTGCCAGGTAGGTGAAGAACAAATACAGTCTCTGCCAAAGTAGTTTGAAGCACGCAGGATGCAGATTATGGCTGTTTTATTCAGTATTTAATATACTATTATTTACTGTTACTAAATATGATACTGTTTATATAATGTCATAATGCTAAATATTTAATAATTTAATAAAGTTCTGTTTCAGTGTTTATGCAGTATTTGAGAAATTCTAAATTATGACAGTACTCAATGAGAAGTACCAGCTCTTTGGCCTGTCACATGTCAGGTAGCCTTTCTGGGTTTCCTCCTCTGAAATGAAAATACAGGCATACCTCATTTTATTATGCTTCCCTTTATTGTGCTTTGCAGATGTTATGATTTTTGCAAATGGCAGGTGTGTGGCAACCCTGCATCTAGCCAGTGTGTCGGTGCCATTTTTCCAACAGCATGTACTCACTTCGTGTCTCTGTGTTTCATTTTGGTAATTCTTGCAATATTTCAAACATTTAAATTATTACCTCTGTTATGGTGATCTGTGATCAGTGGATCTTTGATGTTACTATTGTAACATCTGGGCACCACAGACCACAGCCATGTAAGGCAGTGAAATTAATAAATGTTGTGTTCTGACTGCTCTACCAACCAGTCAGTCTCCTATCCCTATCCCTCTCCTCAAGGCTTGCTTTTCCCTGAGACACAACAATATTGAAATTAGACCAGTTAATAACCCTACAGTGGCCTTTAAATGTTTAAGTAAAAGGAAGAGTCACACATCTCTCACTTTAAATCAAAAGCTAGAAATGATTAAGTTTAGTGAAAAAAGGTTTGTTGAAAGCTGAAATAGACCAAAAGCTAGGCCTCTTGAGTCAGACAATTAGCCAAGTGATGAATGTAAAGGAAAAGTGGTTTTTTGTTTGTTTGTTTGTTTTTTGGTTTTAAGAGACTGGGTCTTACTCTGTTGCCCAGGCTTGAGGGCAGTGGCATGATCATAGCTCACTGCAGCCTCAAACTCCCAGGCTCAAGCAATCCTCCCACCTCAGCCTCCAAAGTAGCTGGGACTACAGGTTCACACCACTGAGCCTGGCTAATTTTTTTTGTTTTTTGCAGAGATGGGATCTCATTTTATTGCCCAGGCTGGTTTCAAACTCCTGGTCTCAAGCATCCTCCCATATTGGCCTCCCAAAATTTTGGAATTATAGGCATCAGCTGTAATTACAGTTCCTGACTTAGAAAAGTTCTTAAAGGAAATTCAAAGTGCTGCTCCAGTGAATACATGCATGATAAGAAAGCAAAAACAGCCTAATGGCTGACATGGAGAAAGTTTTGAATGGTCTGGGTAGAAGATCATCTAACCAACCACATTCCTACAACTTAATTCAGAGCAAGTCCCTCTCTTCAGTTCTGTGGTTAAGAGAGGCAAGGAAGCTGCAGAAGGAGGATTTGAAGCCAGCAGAAGTTAGTTCATGACGTTTAAGGAAGGAAGCTATCTTCATAACATGTAAGTACAAGGTGAAGCAGCAAGTGCTAATGGAGAAGCTGCAGTAATTTACTCAGAAGATGTAGCTAAGATCATTGATGAAGGTGGCTACACTAAACACAGACTTTCAGTGTAGACAGAACAGCCTTATTGGAAGAAAATGCCATCTGGAACTTTTATAGCTAGCAAAGAAAAGTTGATGCCTGGCTTTAAAGCTTCAAAAACAGGCTGACTCTCTTGTTAGGAGCTAATACAACTGATGACTTTAAGTTGAAACCAATGCTCATTGGTCATTCTGAAAATCCTAGGGCCCTAAGAGTTACTCTGTATCTACTCTGCCTGTGCTTTATAAATGGAACAACAAAACTGGGATGACAGCACATCTTTTTACAGCATGGTTTTCTGAATATTTTAAGTTCACTATTGAGAACTACTGTTCAGAAATAAATGATTCATTTCAAAATGTTAACTGCTCATTGACAATGCACTTGGTCACTCAAGAGCTCTGATGGAGATGTATAACAGAATGTTGTTTACATGCCTGCTAACACACCATCCGTTCTGCAGTCCATGGATCAAAGAGTAATTTCAATTTTCAAGTCTTACTATTTAAGAAATACATTTTATAAGGCTATAGCTACCATAGATGGTGATTCTGCTGATGGGGAATCTGGGGAAAGTAAATTGAGAACCTTCTGGAAGGGATTCATTATTTTATTTATTATTTATTTATTTATTTATTTATTTATTTATTTAAGACGGAGTCTTACTCTGTCACCCAGGCTGAAGTGTAGTGGCATGATCTCGGGTCATTATAACCTCTGCATCCCGGATTCAAGCAAGTCTCCTGCCTCAGCCTCCCGAGTAGCTGGGACTACAGGCATCTGCCACCATGCCCAGCTAATTTTTGTATTTTAGTAGAGATGGGGTTTCACCGTGTTGGGCAAGATGGTCTCAATCTCCTGACCTCGTGATCCACTGGCCTCAGCTTCCCAAAGTGCTGGGATTGCAGGCGTAAGCCACCTCTCCTGGCCAGGATTCATCATTGTAAATGCCATTGAGAACATTCATAATTCATAGGAGGTCAAAATATTAACATTAACAAGTGTTTGGAAGAAGTTGGTCCAACCCTCCTACATGATTTCTAGGAGTTCAAGACTTTAGTGAAGAAGTCACCGCAGATGTGGTATAAATAGCAAGAAAACTAAAATTAGAAGTGGAGTCTGAAGATGGGACTGAATTGCTGCCATCCCCTGATAAAATTTGAACAGATGAGCTACTTCTTATGAATGAGCAAAGAAAGTGGTTCCTTGAGATGGAATCTACACCTGGTGAAGATAATGTGAACATTGTTGAAATAACAAGGGATTTAGAATATTATATCAACTTAGTTGATAAAGCAGTGGCAGTGTTGAGAAAATTTACTGCAATCTTGAAAGAATTCTACTGTGGGTGAAATGCTATCAAACAGCATCACATACTGCAGAGAAATATTTTCTGAAAGGAAGGATCAAATGTTGCCTCTACCCCCAACCCTCCACATATGATGAGTGGGGAATAACAGTAGGACACTGGGCCTAAAGAAAAATAATGCCCTTCATTTGTGGAAGGATCGGCTGACTATTAAGAATGTTGCCAAGGCTTGCAAATGTCAGAAAGCAAATGCAAGCAGCATGAAATAGCAGTAAAGTAAGGGCCAGATCAAAAGCTGAAAAAGGAAGTATGGTTAATATAAATACATCCTATCTTTCACATCAATCATGATTTTTCAGAATATGAACTCATGAACAACTGAAGAAGATTCTTTTCTGCTTTATTACCAACTTTCTTGCTTTATTCTCTTACAAATTCCGCATTTTCTTGAATTGTGCCAATGGAGGTTTTACCTAACATGGCACCTTTTAGGAATGTAATCATCCCCACTCTCAATTGGTGAGAAATTACTGTAACAAATTCTGAAACACTTACATAGATTCTTATGAATCATGTTATGTTTTTTTCCCCCTGTCTTATGGTGCTGAATGAATCATGTTTAATCGAGAATTAGCTAAGTGGAAGAGTAGAGCAGTAAGGACATAGATTTATCTCTATTTATATTTTCATTTACTACTTTTATCAAGAATAATAGCATTTTACCTCTTTTTTGTTGGTTTTTAAATACCACTCTCTGGAAAGTAAATTCAGGAATAATAAACTCCTTACCTATTCAGCATAATCCAATTTATTGTTAATTCCATTGTCTATTAACATAGTAAATAGTGTGTTGGCTTGTAACACTTCTCTCATAGAAGTAACAAACCAACCTCAAACTTAAGAATAATAAGGCAAGGCTGGGCACAGTGGCTCACGCCTGTAATCCCAGCACTTTGGGAGGCCGAGGTGGGTGGATCACGAAGTCAGGAGATTGAGACCATCCTGGCTAACATGGTGAAACCCTGTCTCTACTAAAAATACAAAAAAACTAGCCAGGCATGGTGGCGGGTGCCTGTGGTCCCAGCTACTCGGGAGGCTGAGGCAGGAGAATAGCGTGAACCCGGGAGGCAGAGCTTGCAGTGAGCCAGGATCACACCACTGCACTCCAGCCTGGGTGACAGAGCGAGACTCCATCTCAAAAAAAAAAAGAATAAGGTACATGCCTCTTTTTTTCTTGAGAAAGACACCTGTTCCAGTGGATAGAAATGGCTAGGGAAAATCTATATCTATGTCTAGAAAGATATAATTTCAACAAATCACAGAGTCTCAGGATTAAAAGGAATACTGAATGTTATTGAGTCTTCAACCAAAGGCAGTTTGGATTAGAAAGAATGTTTGCTGTGGAATTAGAGGTCCTGGATCAAATCACAGCTTTATCACTTAATGACTGCACATTTTGGGTGACTTATTTAACCTCTCTGAGCCTTGGTTTTCTCATCTATAAAATAGGGATAGTGTCTACGTTATAGAGTTGGTGAGAAGATTGGAGATACGCTACATAAAGGAACTAGGACAGACACCATAAACATTTTAGAAATGATTGTGTTTGTTGTCATCATAATTATCTCACCAAGTGGACACTGAACTAACTTAAACATTCTGGTGACATAGGATTCACGAACTGCTCCAGTTGCCATCTCATGTTCAGAGAACCCTTCAGTGTTACGTCTTCCCTTTACTGAGCCTAAATATTTCCCCCTAGAACTTTTATCCATTATTCTCATTCTTGCCAGTGAGGCTACACAGATTAAGTCTATGTGACTAAATTAAGTGTGAAACTAGAATGGAATATATGTGTCAAGAGTGGTGTGACCAGTGTAGATACTATATATTTATCATCACAATTTAGGATCGAACTATCTTCCTTTTGCTAGTAACCACCCTTTTGATACCTATTGAATTTGTTGTTCATAAAACCTATTCTTCACTAGAATTTGGGTCCTGCATGCTGTACCAGTCACAATTTTGAGGGAGAGACTCAAGTGTAGAGCCTTACAATTTAATTTGTGTCATATTTATCAATAAATGTTAAATTCCTTATGATACAACAAATATAATTTGGCTCTTTAATCAGTTATAATGTCATATGGCATACCCATAAGTTAATGTGACTGACAGGGGGTTAAGAACCTGGTGCATTTTATTTAACAAACACTTTATATAGTATTTAATATATGCCAGCTACTGTTCTAGGTGCTTTACATATATCAACTCATATAATTCTCATAACAAACCTGTGTAGTAAGTACTATAATTATCCTCAGGTAAGGAAATTGAGGCGTGGAGAAGTTAAGTAACTCTTTCAAGGTCAAATAGTAAGTACTAAAGCCAGGATTAGACCGGGGCTATCTAATTTTAGAACCTGTATTCATACTCATTATGCCCTGTTCCCAAAATTTTTGGTTACATAGATTGTTGTGGCTTTTTTTTTTTTTTTTTTTAGACAGGGTCTCGCTCTCTCACCTAGGCTGGAGTACAGTGACAGTGACCACTGCAACCTCCACCTCCCAGGGTCAAGCGATCCTCCTGCTTCAGCACCCCCACACCAGGCAACATAACAAGACCTCCATCTCTACAAAGAATTGTCAGGGTATGGTGACCCATGCATGTAGTCCCAGCTACTTGGGAAGCTGAGGTGGGATGATCGCTTGAGCCCAGGAGTTTGAGGCTGCAGTGGGCCATAACTGTATCATTGCACTCCAGCCTGGGCAACAGAGTGAGATCCTATCTCAGAAAAAAACAAAAACAAAAAAACATGGCTGCAGTGGGCCGTGTTTGTGTGGGTCTGTTTCTAGGCTGTTGATTCTGTTCCACTGATCTTAAGTGTCTATCGTCTCACCAATACTAGATTATGTTGATTAATCTAGCTTTATAGTACAACTTAAAATCAGGTAGTTTCATTCTTCAACCTTATTTTTCTTTTTCAAACATTTTGATTTTTCTAATAATTTAAATTTCTATATTAATTTTAGAATAAGCTTGCTGTATTTTAAAATTTAAAATTATAATTTGTATAATTTTTTTTTTTTTTTTTTTTGAGACAGAGTCTCGCTCTGTCGCCCAGGCTGGAGTGCAGTGGCCGGATCTCAGCTCACTGCAAGCTCCACCTCCCGGGTTTACGCCATTCTCCTGCCTCAGCCTCCCGAGTAGCTGGGACTACAGGCACCCGCCACCTCGCCCGGCTAGTTTTTTGTATTTTTTAGTAGAGACGGGGTTTCACCGTGTTAGCCAGGATGGTCTCGATCTCCTGACCTTGTGATCCACCCGTAAAATTTTATTAATTTTAGAATCAGCTTGCTATATTTTAAAATTTTGTTTTGTGAGTTCTGTTGAGATATTTAGTGGAATTGAATTAAACCATAGATTAGTTTGATGGGTTGAGTCTTCAGTTTTCTTTCCTTCCAGAGATTGGAGTCTTGCTATGTTACCCAGGCTGCAGTGCAGTGGCTATTCACAGGCATGATCCTGCTACTGATCAGCATGGGAATTGTGACCTGCTCCCTTTTTTACCTGGGCTGGTCCACCCCTCCTTAGGCAACCTGGAGTACCCCCCTCAGGAGGTCACCATATTGATGGCAAACTTAGTGCCAACACCCAAGCAGCATAGCGAACTACAGCCCAGAGCTCCTGGGCTCAAGCACTTCTCCTTCCTCAGACTCCTGAGTACCTGGTATTTTTCCAGTTCTAAACATAGTATATCTCTCCATTTATTTATAGTTAGATCTTCTTTGATTGCTTTCATTAATGTTTTGTAGTTTTCAGCATACATATTCTATTAATGTTTTGTTAAATTTGTACCTTAGTATTTCAATATTTTTGGAGCTATTGTAAATGGTATTGTTTAAAAAATACTAGTTTCCAGTTGTTCATTGCTGGTATATGGATGTAAAATATTGTGTGTGTGTTTACCTTTTGTCCTGTGACTTTACTAAAGTCAGTTCTAGGAGTTTTTTTAAAATCACTTATTTGGTTTTCTATGTAAACAATCATGTCATCTGCAAATAGACATTTTTATTTCTTCCTTCCCTATCAGTATGTCTTTTATCTTCTTGCCTTATTACACTGAATAAAATTCCAATATAATGTCAAATAGCAATGGTGAGTGAAGACATTCTTACCTTGTTCCTGACCTTAAGGGGTAGAATTCAGTCTTTCACCACATGTAATATGATATTAGATGTTGGCTTTTTGTACATAACCTTTATGAGGTTGTGGAAATCCCCTTCTACCCTCGTCTGCTGAGAATTTTTTTTTTTTTTAATCTGAATGGATGTTGAAATCTGTCAAATTTTCTTCCTTTCCTTTCCTTTCCTTTCTCTCTCCTTCCTTCCTTTCTTCTTTCTTTCTTTTTTCTTTTTTTTTTTTTTTTGATGGAGTCTCACTCTGTCACCCAGGCTGGAGTGCAGTGGCACAATCTTGGCTCACTGCACCCTCCACCTCCGAGGTTCAAGCAATTCTGCTTCATCCTTCTGAGTAGCTGGGACTACAGGCATGCGCCACCACACCTGGCTAATTTTTGTATTTTTTGTAGAGATAGGGTTTCACCATGTTGGCCAGACTGGTCTCAAACTCCTGACCTCAGGTGATCTGCCCACCTTAGCCTCCCAAAGTGCTGGGATTACAGGCATGAGCCACCAAGACTGACCTGTTAAATGCTTTTTATGTATCAAATGACATGATCATGTAGCTTTTCCTCTTTAGTAATATGGTGGATTACATTGATTGATCTTTAGAATATTGATCCAGCTTTGCATTTTCAAGATAAACCTCATTTTGGCATGGTATATAATATTTTTATATACTGCTGGATTCAATTTGTTAATATTTTGTTGAAGATTTTTGTGTCAAAATCCAAGGCAGATATTGGTGTATAGTTTTTTTCTTGTCCTGTCTTTGTCTGGCTTTGGTATCAGAACAATGCTGGTTTTATAAAAATAAATTGGTAAATGTTCCCTCCTCTTCTAATTTCTGGAGAGAATTTGTGTAGAATTGGTATTAATTCACCTTTAAATGATTGATAGAATTTGACAGTGTAACCATCTGGGCTTGGAAAAATTTTTTGAGAGGTTTTAAACTAAATTCAATTTCTTTACAGGTATAGGATTCATCAGGTTATTTAAATTTGCTTATGTGAGCTTTGGTGGTTTGATTTTGAGGAATTAGTCTATTTCACATAAGTTGTCATATTTATATGTGTTGAGTTGTTCATAGTATTTCCTTATTTTTAGAATACCATTGCATTTGTAGTGATATCTTCTCTTTCATTCCTGATATGGTAAGTTGTGTCTTTTCTTTGTAATCTTGCAAGAGATTTGTGAATTTCACTGGTCTTAAAGAACTAGTTTTTTGTTTCATTAATTTTTCTCTATTGATTTTCTGTCTTCAATTTCATTCATTTCTGCTCCTAGCTTTTAAAAATTTTCTTCCTTCTGCTTGATTTGGGTTTATTTTATTATTATTAACTTTTTAGCTTCTTAAAGATCAGTGACATGAGACCTTTCTTCTTTTTTAATGTCAATATTTCATGTTATAAATATAAATTTCCCTCTAAGCATTGCTTTAGCTGAATCCCATTCCACAAATTTTCATATGTTGTGTTTTCATTTTCATTCAGTTCAAAATATTTTTTCCTTTTGGCTTCCTCTTTGACCCATGGATTACTTAGAAGTATAATGTTTATAAATGTTTGGAGATTTTACTTTTATTTCTAAGTTTATTGTATTATGACTGGAGAGCATATTTTATATGATTTCAATTCTTTTTTAGGCTGGATTATGTTTTGATGAATGTGCCATGTACATTTAAAAGAGTATGTATTCTGCTATTGTTGAATGGAGTATTTTATAAATATCTATTAGGTACAGTTGGGTTGATGGTATGGTTCAATTTTTCTATATTTTTGCTGATTTTCTGTTTACTACTTCCATCCATCCCTGAGAGAGGAGTACTGGTGTTTCCAAATATAATTGTGGATTTGTCTGTTTCTCTTTTCAGTTCTATCAGGTTATGATTCACACATCTTATAATGCCCTTCTTTATCTCCAGTAATTTTCTTTGCTCTGAAGTCTACTTTGTCTGATATTAATATAACTATTCTCGCTTCCTTTTGGTTAGTGTTCGCATGGCATATATTTTTCTATTTTTAACATACCTATAAAAATGTATTTTGAATTGAGTTCTTTTTTACAACACATACATAGCTCAGTCATGTTTTTGCATACATTTTACCAGTCTGTTTTAGTGGGTATATTTAGGTTTTTTCTCATGTAATGTAATAATTGATATATTCAGATTTAGGCCTGCCATTTTATTTATTTGTTTTCTATTTGTTTCCTTTTATTTTCTTTCATGTATCTGTTTTCTCTTTCCTACCTTCTTTTGGGGTGTTTGTATATGTTTTAAAATTCCATATTTTTGTTAGTTTTTGACTATATGTTCTTTTTAAAAAAGTTTTTAATGATTGAGATCAAAATATAAATATTTAATTTTACACAACCTACTTAGAATCAATATTTTAACACTTCAAGGGGGATATAGAAATGTTATAATCATTTAGCTCCCATTACCTTTCCCTCTTTATGTTGTAGTTGTCTTATGTATTGCATTTACATACACTGAAAACCCCATTAATGTTATCAGTTCTGCTTTCAAACATGAAACAAATTTTAAGGAACTTAAGAGGTGAATTGTTTATTTTATTTACCATTTCTGTTTTTCCTTCTTTATTCCTTGTTTTTGTTTTGTTTTGTTTTGTTTTGTTTAGAGTCAGGGTCTTGCTCTGTCACCAAGGCTGGAGAGCAGTGGCACAATCATAGCCCACTGTAACCTCAAATTCCTGGACTAGAAGTGATCCTCCTACCTCAGCTTCCAAGTTGCTAAGACTACCACCATGTCTGGCTCCTTCTTTATTCTTGATGTTTCAGGTTACCTTATGATGTCATTTCCGTCTGTCTGAAGAAGCTCCATTCGTAATTCTTTAGAGCAGGTATGCTGACAACAAATTATCTTTGTTTTCCTCCCCCAAAAATGTGTTTATTTCAAATTTAATCATGAAGGATATTTGTGCTAAATATAGAATTCTGGGTTGACAGGTTTTTATTTTTAGCTCTTTAAGTTGTTCTACTTCATTCCATCCTCCATGGTTTCTGATGAGAAATCTACAGACATTCACGTTGTTTTTCCCCTGTAAATAATGTATCATTTTTTTCTACCGGCTTTCAATAATTTTTCTTGTTTCAGTTTTTAGCAGTTTGATTATGATGTGTTTGGGCATGAATTTCTTTGGTTATACCCTGTTTAGTGTTCTCTGAGTTTCTTGAATCTGTAAGTTATGTTTTTCACCAAATTTAAGAAATTTTTATTCTTTCAAATATTCGTTACTACCTTGTATTCTTTCCTCTCTTCTTCTGGATCTCCAATATCATAAATGCTAGATCTTTTGGTATTGTCCCACCAGTCCCTCAGGCACAGCTTTTTTTCCTCAATATTTTTTCTCTCCATTGTTCACATTGGATAATTTCTGTTGCCTCATCTTCAAATTCACTGACTATTTCCTCTCTCATCTCCATTCTGTAATTGAGCCCATACAATTAGTTCTTTATTTGTTATATTTTTTAGTTCTGAATTTCAATTTGTTTTTTTTAAATTATTTTTTGCATTTCTTTCAGGAACTTTTTTATCTTACGATCTGGTACACTTTTCTAATAACTGTTTTAAAGCTATAGTCAGCTAATTCCAGCATCTGTAGCATCCTGGCATTGTCTCTATTGTCTTTTCTTATGTGAGTTGAGATTTTCCTGGTTCTCTTACACTGAATAGTTTTGAATTTTATCCCAGACATTTAATATATTATAAGACTCTGGGTTTTGTTTAAATCATATGGAGAATACTGATATTTTTGTTTTAGCAGGCAATAGATCTGTTTTGGTTCAAGCCAAAAGTTCCAACCAACCTTCTGTCAGTTGTAGTTTCAATGTCAATTCCATTTTCAAAAAGAATATTTTGCTTTCCATGCTATTTAGATCTATCCTCTATGTGTACTACCAGTCAGTAGTGGTAGGGTGATGGAATTGTGTGTCCTTTAGTTCAGTCTCAAAGTCTCTTTGGTACCTATGCTGTTTGCGATCAGATCCATCCTTGTGCAACTTGAAGGTGAGTCTAGGAGGTTATAATCAACTTAACTACTACTTCCCTGAGTTCCTCCCTCTTCATGGTCTCTAGTACTTTCTTATTCCTAGGACTTCCTCTTTCAGTCCCACAGCCAGAAATCTAGTGCTTTAGTTACCCTACGGTGGTATGTACTTTCTGAGACTACACTATATCCAGGGCTCAGCAGTGGAAGGACAGAGAGGAAAAAATCAACTGGTGTTTATCCCACCCTCCTGAGGCCCCAACTTCTCCACAGAAGAAGGTTGCCCTCCCTCAAAGATATTCGAGCCTGTGGCCACCTGCTGACATTGCAGTCATTACCACTGCTTGGTTAGCAGGATTTCTAGGGGCTTGGGGCACTAGAGAATGGAGAACAAAAGAAAAGAAATTAGCAGATTTCTCCCATACTCTCTGGGTATTAGGAGATACTTTTCCTGCTCCTTGAGCCAGAACTAGAGGGCTTGTCCTGGGGCTCTGTCTGTCTGTGTCTATTCTGAGTTTCACATTGCCTTATTTCTAGACTGAGGTTCTGATAGGGAAAAAACAAAAACAGAAAACTCACTGCTTGTTCAGTAGTACTTTAAATTCTAGTCTTTTTCCCCAATTCACTTGCTACTTTTTATCTTCCAGTGTCCTCAAGTAGCTGCTTCATGCATTCTATCTAGGTTTTATAACTATATTTAATGATAAAGACAGGGTGGGCTGGGCGCAGTGGCTCACGCCTGTAATCCCAACAGTTTAGAAGGCCGAGGTGGTCGGATCACCTGAGGTCAGAAGTTCAAGACTAGCCTGGTCAACATGGTGAAACCCAGTCTCTACTAAAAATACAACAATTAACTGGGCGCGATGGTACACACCTGTAGCCTCAGATTGTGCCACTGCAGTCCATCCTGGGTGACAGAGTGAGACTCTGTCTCAAAAAAAAAAAGACAGGATGGAGTGTGCTTACTCCATCTTACCTAGAGCTGGAATGGAACATTGTTTTTAAATGGCTGTTATGGATTGAATGTTTTTGTCTCCTTAAAATGCACAAGTTGAAGCCCTAACCCTGAATGTAATGGTATTTAGCAATGGGGCCTTTGGGAGGTAATTAGGATTAGATGAGGTCATTAGAGTGGGGCATCATGATGGGATTAATGCCCTTATAAGAGGAGACATCAGAGAGCTCATTCATATTCTCTCTCTCTCTCTCTCTCTCTCTCTCTCTCTCTCCCGCCCCTCCTTTTTGTGAAGACATAGAAAGAAGGCAGCTGTCTACAAGCCAGAAAGAGAGGCTTCACCAGGAATTAAATCAGCTGGCACCTTGATTCGGGACTTCCCAGCCTCTCAAACTGTGAGAAAGTAGATTTCTGCTGTTTTCGCCATCCAGTCTATGGTATTTTGTTTTGGCACCTTGAGCAGACGAAGACAATTGCCAACATATTTATGAAAAAATTCTTGGTACTACATATTGCGTCATTCTTCCCAAATCAATCACTACTTTTCCTCATAATTCTACCTGTACATGTTTTCTTCAAGATTTATAACAAATTATACTTAGCTGAATTTCTAGACAGAAATAGAAACAAATCCCCCAAAACTAGATGGGTAGCTTTAGAGATCCAATAATTCTGTGTCATGTAGTTGTAACACTTCAAATATATATATTTTGATATGTCTTTTTTGAATTAACTTATTGCTTAATTGTTTGGTCTTCAGTCACCTTGACTAAATTTGCCTGATGTTTCTCTGTAAATAATCTCAAGGCTAGGTGACCTAGGTCCTGTTTGGGCCAATTATTTTTATTTTTATCTCTGAGAAGCTTGCCTCAAAGAGAACTTTTGGTTAGGAGCCAACAGTCCATTTCTTTCACATACATCCTGTTAAACTATAAGACATGAGGATCGTATTGAATAAATATAAATTAGTAGAAGGAAGATAAAGCAATTTGCTTGTCTGCTGCAGATAGTAGTTTTAAATAAATTTTTACCCAATAATAAACCGAACATGAGTAATTCTTGACGATCAAAAGAGAAGGACAAGTCCTTATAATTGGAGTGGAACTGGACTAGAACTAGGCTATTGTCTCAAGTGGGACGAAGACTCTAGAATAGATCAGTGAGCTTTGTACCTAAGGCAATTTCATGTTATGCTCTATTGCTCTCCACCAGATGGATTTCTTTCTTTCTTCCCCCACACCCCAGTAATCTTTTCCATCTCATCTATTCCCTTTTCTTTTTCTCTTCCTTACAGTTTTTATATCTGTGAACCTAGATTAATCAGTAGATTTAAAGAAGTAGTGGGATTTAAAGAAACTGCTGATCCTTGATCCTTTTTAAAAATCTGTCAACACCTCCCATCTTTTCCTTGTATGCTGCCTTCCTGTTCCTGTTCCACCTTTCCATGTTGTCCTTCACTTCATGGCCAGGCTTTAGCCCTGCCAGTAGTGGCCAGAGACATGAATTAACTCTGTTTGAGTCACTTAGGAATAAAAAGATTATTACTGACCTCAATTCTAGAATAAAAATACTGTGGTTTTTCTCTCCCACACTATAATTTTACTAAAACATTACATAGTTCCAGAGTTAATCAGGATACTCTGTGAAATTAAACCTTAATTGTGATTTGGCTACTTCCTTCTTAGGGAAAATTAAAAGAGAAATATTAGAAAATGATAATTTCAGGCTGGATGCAGTGGCTTATGCCTATAATCCCAACACTTTGGGATGACAAGGTGGGAAGATTGCTTGAAGCCAAAGGTTTGAGACCAGCCTGGGCAACATACTGAGACCCTGTCTCTAAAAATAAAAGTAAAAAAATTAGCCGGGTGTTGTGGTGTGCCCCTGTAGTTCCAGCTACTTGAAGGCTGAGGTGGGAGGATCACTTGAGCCCAGGAGGTTGAGGCTGCAGTGAACCATGATTGCGCCATTACACTCCAGCCTAGGTGACAGAGTGAGACCCTGTCTCTGAAAAAGAAAAAAGAAAATGATAATTTCATCAGAACTTGTTTGAAAGAGAAACATTAGTTTCTTGAACAAAATTAGGAGTGCACATTTGAGGGAATTTTGGTTATTTCTACTGCAACTGAGGAAACAGGTATATTACTATGTTTGATTTGTAATTAACAAGGCCTCATATCACTTTTTTCCCCTGCTTCAGGGAACAGAATATTTCTTAAGTTTGACATTTCCTCTCTTGATGTTCCCTTTGGAAAACATAAAATATAAATAGTGATTAAGGTCTTTCCAGATAACGTCCTGTACCAAAGTGTAGAAAGAACATACATAATGTCCCACACGAAAGCGTAGAAAGAACATAACATGACATCATAATGTAAAGTAATATATGATGATATTTTTATCTCAGGGCTATATTATATCCAGCTGATAAGTTTTATTTGTATGTTTGTTTGTAATTGAAAAAGTATGTAGTTTTTTAGTCATGGAGCATATCAAACTTAACTGAGCATCTCTCTGATACTTAAAAATACTGCTAGCATTATGAGATTCTTCCACTGAAGTGAAAGCTAAGATGTACTTAGGAGTTGTCAAGCTTTACACTAGAGCCTATACGAAGTTTTGATTCTAAATGTTACTGTACCTTCTGACAACTGTGAATGAATGAACCTGGTTCTTGGGGAGCCTGTTCTGGTTTTCTCTTTGCACAGTTAAGCTGGGACTAGCATCATTCTAGTTTGCAGGCAACATTCTCTGGGAAGCTGGTCTACGGGGGAGCTGACATCTTCTGAACCTAGTCCCCACAGAGAACTTCGAATGAGTGGAATCAAGAGGTTATGTGCATTCTTGCTCATGTCATAATGCTGGACATGTGACTTCAGAGAAGCATGTGCCAGGTCAATATGATTGAGCTGTTCCCACAATACAAAGCCTTGACCATAGATTGATTCAGAGGCAAATGCAGCCTTCTTAGACTCTTAACTGAAATATTGGTGTGACATAGAATTATAATAAAAGATATACGATTATTTCAAAAGTACTGTTTTACTGGGATATCTCAAAGGACTAAGAAAATCTTTATTTTCTTATCTCCTATCTTTTAATAGTTATTCATCGCTCATTCAGCCTTTACTGAAAGCTTATCATGTATCAAACAATATGCCAGGTGTCAGAGAGGGCAGCAAAGAGAGTACAATTGAGTTAGACAGAGTACCTGCACTCAATAATAATAACAGCTAACACTTATGTAGTGCTTTCTGTGTGCCAGGCTTGTCCTAAGTGATTTTACACGCATACACCCTCATTCAATCCTTATAAAAACCCAATGAGAGGCCGGGTGTGGTGGTTCATGCCTGTAATCCCAGCAACTTTGGGAGGGTAAGGCGAGCAGATCACTTGAGGTCAGGAGTTCGAGATCACCCTGGCCAACATGGTGAAACCCCATCTCTACTAAAAATATAAAAATTAACCGGGCATTGTGGCAGGTGCCTGTAATCCTAGCTACTCAAGAGGCTGAGACAGGGAAATCGCTTGAACCTGGTAGGTGGATGTTGCAGCTTGCTGAGATCGTGCTACTACACTCCAGCCTGAGCAACAGAGTGAGACTTCATCTCAAAAAAAAAAAAAAAAAAAAAAATTAAAAACCCAAAGAGATGGCTACTATTATCATCTCCATTTTACAGATGAGGACCTGGGTACATAGAGATTAAGTAACTTGCCAAAGATCTCACAACTGGTAAGTGGCAGAGCAAAATTTGAAAACAAACAATCTTGTTCCAGAAACTGTACTTTTAACTTCATGATAAATAGCTTCCTGAGGAATTTATGATCTGAGTATACATAGTAAGTACCTCCCCTTTAAGGGTAAGGCAGTAGGTAGTGGTGAATAGGGAACCAAAAGGTGACTCAGGTTGAGTTAAACAACACCAGGCATATCTGACTCAAGGAATGCTTCAGAGGCTGGGGGTGCACACCTGTAATCCCAGCACTTTGGGAGGCTGAGGCAGGAGGATCACTGGAGCCCAAGTTCAAGACCAGCCTGGACAACATGACGAAACCCTCTCTTTACAAAAAATACCAAAATTAGCTGGGCGTTGTGGCACATGCCTGTAGTTCCAGCTACTCGGGAGGCTGAGAGGTAGGAGAATCACTTGGACCTGGGAGGTTGAGGCTGCAGTGAGCTGTGATTGTGCCACTGCACTCCATCCTAGGCAATAGAGTGGGACTCTGTCTCAAAAAAAGAAAAAGAGAAAAAAAGGAATGCTTCAGTCTGCTCCAAAGAAAAGAATGGAGTAATGTGAAGTGTTAAATGTAGCAAGAGGCCACTGCAGTAGCTCACACCTGTAATCCCAGCACTTTGGGAGGCTGAGACGGGAGGATCACTTGAGCCCAGGAGTTCGAGACCAGCCTGGGCAACTTAGTGAGACCCTGTCTCTTAAAAAAATAATAAAAAGTAAATAAAAATAAATGTAGCAAGAAATTGGAAATCTTTATCAACAGATAGCAATCTAGTTTAATGTTATGTGCATGGCCACAATCCTTATTCCACTGTATCCTCCTTTCACATATATATTATGAAGGTTAATGAATACAATAATTCTGATAACGTTTCTTTTCTCCCTTTCTCCCTCCTCTGGTAGAGTACTCACATAAAGGCTGCATTCACAGTTGAGGTTAGAACTTGTCTAGGCATGTCTGGCGAGCTGATGGGAGGAGTCTGCCAGGAGAGTATGTTCAGAATACTGGAAACCTTAGGGAGAAAACTCCTCCTGAAGGTAGAAAATTGCAGAAATTATAATATAGCCTCAGCTGCTATCAGAGAACGATGGCTTTAGTGCTTTTGGTAGAGAAGCAGTGTAGCAGCAAATTTTAAGAGATATATGAGAGGTATTTAAGTAGATCATGCCTGTAGGTCATTTAGCAGTAGTATACAATTAATAAATATTCATTATTACTTGTGTGACAGTGCTCACCCCACACTGTCCTTATAGAAACATATTTGCATATCCTTTGCCCACTTTTTGATGGGGTTGTTTGTTTTTTTCTTGTAAATTTGTTTGAGTTTTTTGTAGGTTCTGGATATTAGCCCTTTGTCAGATGAGTAGATTGCAAAAATTTTCTCCCATTCTGTAGGTTGCCTGCTCACTCTGATGGTAGTTTCTTTTGCTGTGCAGAAGCTCTTTAGTTTGATGAGATCCCATTTGTCAATTTTGGCTTTTGCTGCCGTTGCTTTTGGTGTTTTAGACACGAAGTCTTTGCCCATGCCTATGTCCTGAATGGTACTACCTAGGTTTTCCTCTAGGATTTTTATGGTATTAGGTCTAACATTTAAGTCTCTAATCCATCTTGAATTAATTTTCGTATAAGGAGTAAGGAAAGGATCCAGTTTCAGCTTTCTACTTATGGCTAGCCAGTTTTCCCAGCACCATTTATTAAATAGGGAATCCTTTCCCCATTTCTTGTTTTTCTCAGGTTTGTCAAAGATCAGATGGCTGTAGATGTGTGGTATTATTTCTGAGGACTCTGTTCTGTTCCATTGGTCTATATCTCTATTTTGGTACCAGTACCATGCTGTTTTGGTTACTGTGGCCTTGTAGTATAGTTTGAAGTCAGGTAGCGTGATGCCTCCAGCTTTGTTCTTTTGACTTAGGATTGTCTTGGAGATGTGGGCTCTTTTTTGGTTCCATATGAACTTTAAAGCAGTTTTTTCCAATTCTGTGAAGAAACTCATTGGTAGCTTGATGTGGATGGCATTGAATCTATAAATAACTTTGGGCAGTATGGCCATTTTCACGATATTGATTCTTCCTACCCATGAGCATGGTATGTTCTCCCATTTGTTTGTGTCCTCTTTTATTTCACTGAGCAGTGGTTTGTAGTTGTCCTTGAAGAGGTCCTTTACATCCCTTGTAAGTTGGATTCCTAGGTATTTTATTCTCTTTGAAGCAATTGTGAATGGAAGTTCATTCATGATTTGGCTCTTTGTTTGTCTGTTACTGGCGTATAAGAATGCTTGTGATTTTTGCACATTAATTTTGTATCCTGAGACTTTACTGAAGTTGCTTATCAGCTTAAGGAGTTTTTGGGTTGAGACAATGGGGTTTTCTAAATATACAATCATGTCATCTGCAAAGAGGGACAATTTGACTTCTTCTTTTCCTAACTGAATCCCCTTGATTTCTTTCTCTTGCCTGATTGCCCTAGCCGGAACTTCCAACACATTCATACAGCCAACAGATACATGAAAAAATGCTCATCATCACTGGCCATCAGAGAAATGCAAATCAAAACCACAATGAGATACCATCTCACACCAGTTAGAATGGCAATCATTAAAAAGTCAGGAAACAACAGGTGCTGGAGAGGATGTGGAGAAACAGGAACACTTTTACACTGTTGGTGGGATTGTAAACTAGTTCAACCATTATGGAAAACAGTATGGCGATTCCTCAAGGATCTAGAACTAGAAGTACCATATGACCCAGCCATCCCATTACTGGGTATATACCCAAAGGATTATAAATCATGCTGCTATAAAGACACATGCACACGTATGTTTATTGTGGCACTATCCACAATAGCAAAGACTTGGAATCAACCCAAATGTCCATCAGTGACAGACTGGATTAAGAAAATGTGGCACATATACACCATGGAATACTATGCAGCCGTAAAAAAGAATGAGTTTGTGTCCTTTGTAGGGACATGGATGTGGCTGGGGACCATCATTCTTAGCAAACTGTCACAAGAACAGAAAACCAAACACCGCAAGTTCTCACTCATAGGTGGGAACTGAACAATGAGATCACTTGGACTCGGGAAGGGGAACATCACACACCGGGGCCTATCATGGGGAGGGAGGAACGGGGAGGGATTGCATTGGGAGTTATACCTGATGTAAATGACGAGTTGATGGGTGCTGATGAGTTGATGGGTGCAGCACACCAACATAGCACGAGTATACATATGTAACAAACCTGCACGTTATGCACATGTACCCTAGAACTTAAAGTATAATAATAATAAAAAATAAATTAAAATAATAATAATAATAATAATAAATAAATAAATAAATAAAAATAAGCTTTATAAATGTAAAAAAAAAAAAAAAAACATATTTGCAGAGACCTGGGGAGAAAATGCAAACATGCCAGAGGGCTTCATAAGACCATACATACCCTTTAATGACTCCATTAAGTGTTATCAACAAATGTTAGTAATAATAAATATAGTTATTATCATTATTGTTCTTATTACAGCCCCATTTTATGTTATTACTGATTTTTTAACGGGGTCACTGAGAAAATAAGACTTCATTTTCAAAATATTTAAATGTCCAGTCAGATCCTGGCAGCAGCTGCAGCGGCTCTCCTTGCCATTTCCTTTTCCCTTTTGGAAACATGGGCTCCCATGTGGCTGTCTTTGATGATGTCATCCAGTTGTTCAGTGACATGAAAGTGTGCAAGTCTTCAACACTAGAAAAGGCAAAGAAGCACAAGAAGTTGCTGCTCTTCTGCCTGAGTGAGTACAAGAAGAACATCATTCTCACAGAGGCCAACAAGATCCTGGTAATTAATGTGGACCAAACCATTGATGATCCCTATACCACCTTTGTCAAGATGCTGACAGGTAAGGACTGCCCTATGCCCCCTATGATGCCACTAAGGACAGCAAGAAGAAGGACCTGGTGTTTGTCTTCTGGGCCTCTAAGTCTGCATCCATTAAGAGCAAAATGATCTATGCCAGCTCCAAGGACACCATCAAGAAGAAGCTAGGGGTCAGCACCGTCATCTTCCTGGAGGACAAACCTTTGTGATCCCCTCCAGCCCCTTTCCTGGAGAATCTAGTAGTCCCAGACCTGCCCTCAGGGATTGCAGGCTGCCCCCTTCCTGCCAGACTGGAGAGGCTGGGGGAATCCCAGCAGAGGGAAGGCACTCCCTTTACCCCCATTGCCAAACAGACCCCCAACTCCCTGGATTTTCCTCCTCTCTCCATCCCTGACAGTTCTGGCCTTCCCAAACTGCTTGGATATTCTGCTTCCTCTTGGGTTGAAGCAGACCAACTTCCCCCAGGAACCCCAGTTGGGGAAGGCATATATATATATTTTAGAAACAACCCCGCTCTCCACCTGTTCCTCCCCCTTCCCATGCTACAACTTCTAACCACAACAGTGACTCTGTGCTTGTCTGTTTAGTTCTGTGTATAAATGGAATGTTGTGGAGATGACCCCTTTCCACGCCAGCTGGTTCCTCTCCCTTGGTTATGGCCACTAATGGAAACCAGACTAGTAAGCGACCTTTAACTTAAAAAAAAAGAAAAGACAATAAAATAATACTCAAATGTTTAAGCAGATTTCCCTAAACAGAGTAGAACAGAATTCATATGAATAAGCAAACAATTTAATTGTTACTACTGGGCATTATGGTATGGATTTTGCTTTCCTACGGTAAATAACTCCACAACTGATTTTATTAGTATATAATTAATTTCTTGCTAAGAGTCATTTTCACTTATCTCGCCATTGGATATTTGTGAAATCACTAGTATTTCTTTTATCCATCATTCATATGTAAGTAAATAAGTACCTTACTTCCTCTTTCCAGGCAAGCAGTGGTTCCAAATATAGCCATGTGTCACATAACAGGGATTTGTTCTGATAAATGAATCCATAGACAATTTTGTCTTTGTGCAAACATGATAAAGTGTACCTGCACAAACCTAGATGGTGTAGCCCACTGCACACCTAAGCTATGTGGTATAGTCTGTTGCTTCTAGGCTACAAACCTGTACAGCATGCTACTATACTGAGTACTGTAGGCAAGTGTAACATAATGGTCAGTATTTGTGTATCTAAATATACCTAAATATAGAAAAGGTACAGTAAAAATATGGCATAAAAGATAAATGGTATACCTGTATAAGGCATTTACTATGAATGGGACTTGCAGGACTGGAAGCTGCTCTGGGTGAATCAATGAGTGAGTGGTGAGTCACTGTGAAGGCCTAGGACATTATTGTACACTACTGTAAACTGCATAAACACTGTACACTAGGCTATAATTTATAAAAAATTTTCTTCAATAAGTTATTAAATAATAACAAAGTAATAAGTTATTATTACATATCAATGATATTTTCTTTATACCCTATAAGCTTTTTTCTATTTTTAAATTAATTTTTAAAAAATTTTATAAACTTATTTTGTTAAAAACTAAGACACAAAAACCCATGTAAGCACAGGCCTACACATGGTGAGGATCATCAGTATCACTGTCTTCCACATCCACATTTTGTCCACCAAAGCTCTTCAGAGTTAGTAACATACATGGAGCTGAAGTAGAAGGAGTACACTCTAAAAGAACAATTAAAAGTATGGTATAGTAAATACATAAACTGGTAACAGTTGTTATCATTATCAAGTATTACATAGTGTACATAATTGAATGTGCCATACTCTTATATGACTGACAGCGCAGTAAGTTTGCTTGCACCAGCATCACCACAAACTGCGAGTAATGCTTACTCCATGACGTTAGGATGGCTAGGTTCACAAAGCGATAGGAATTTTTCAGCTCCATTATAATCATGGGACTGCCTTGGCATATGCGGGCTGTTGTTGACAGAAACGTCATTATGTCACGCAAGACTAGATGATGAGGGAATCCTTTTCCTCCTAATTGGTTATTTGAGCCGTTTAATCTCCCTTCTACTCCCAGCAAGTGTAGTCATTAAAATACCTTACATAATTATGATGCCTCCATGATTAGAATTGCGATATGATCATATTACATACCCACTCAGAGTTCTCTGCTTCAGGGCCAAAGTCTGGGCAATGTCACGCCTATTCTACTTTCTGGATGGGTTTCTCTGTCATGAGAAGAATGAGAAATGAAAGAAGGATGAGCCCAATGTAATTCTGAGAATCAGATTTAACTAGTATCTGATAAAGCTTGCAATATTTCCATGTTGATAAATTCATCTAATTTATTTGTTTAGCCTGCTGTATAATGTTTTATCATATGAAAATATCACATTTGATTTATCGATATGGAACATTTAGGTTCTAATTTTTTGCTGTTTTAAATAATATTTACATGAATTTCCCTATACGTGTTTCTGCTTTCAATATATGACAGTTTTGCTAGAGTAAGGGTCTTTAAACTTTTTTGTTAGCTTATCCCACAAACAATTTGGAAAAACTTTTCCTCCTTACACATGGTCGAGTTAGAATTGAACTTTTTTATTTGTAAGTTTAAGTAGGTGCCAAGGAAGTAATTTCCTAGTTATGTAATTTTTTTTTTTTTTTTTTGAGACAGACTTTTTGCTCTTGTTACCCAGGCTGGAGTGCAATGGCACGATCTCGGCTCACTGCAACCTCTGCCTCCCGGGTTCAAACGATTCTCTCCTGCCTCAGTCTCCCGAGTAGCTAGGATTACACACGCCTGCCACCATGCCCTGCTAATTTTTTTGTATTTTCAGTAGAGACGGGGTTTCACCTGTATTTTTAGTAGAGACAGGGTTTCGCCATATTGGCCAGGCTGGTCTCAAACTCCTGACCTCAGGTGATCCACCCGCCTCAGCCTCCCAAAGTGTTGGGATTACAGGCGTGAGCCACTGTGCCTGGCCTATGTAGCATTTAAAGTAGAATTCTTAAATGTATCCAATATTCATAAATACCATAGTAATTTGTTACCATTATCCATCAAAACATTTAAAAAATGAACACGCTTTCTTTACAATGGGAAATTTTACATCATTCTTTTTTCTCTTTGAACTTGAATTTTTTTCCAATTCTGATACAGATTTTTATTTGGATATAACATATATTATGTGTGGATATCTTTTATTGATGATGACTGTATCATATTTCCATGCAACAAATTTTATATAAAAATTTAAATTGTGTTAAACTTTCTTGACCATAATGCTTCTCAGTGTTAAAAATTATTCCAAATTATCATTAGTATTTTTGTATAATCAAGTAAATACTTTTAAATTTTTATAATTATTAAATATAAAAAAATCAACTGGGCTTAAAAAAATGGTTTATATACCATAAATGAATTTTACATATTCCTAGAAGGAGACAAGTTCAGCATTAGATCATTTATCCCTAGTTTTTGCTTTTATATTGTAAACACTGAGTAATATTATTCACATAAGTAGATGGTGAGTGAGAGGAATTGTTTTAGCAATGTTACTCATTTATTTGAAAGTTTCCCAAATTATATGTCACACATCACTTAGTGATCTTAGTTTTAATGATTTTTCAATGAATAGTTTGAATAGGTTCTCTTTCAATTTACCAGAAAAAAAAAATTAATATTAAACAGGTTAACTTTTAAAAGGGTTTGTTAATACATTATTCAGCTACTTAGCAGCAATATCATTATTGCAGATGATCTCTTTAGCTCCTTGAAGGTTTTTACACTTTCAGGCAGTACATCATTTCAGTGTTCAGATGGAGAGGGGTATTCCTTTCCCTTTTAAAGTGGGATAAAGGGCACTGCAAAAGGGGAAATGGGGACATGGAACTACTAGGTCCACTTGACTACACTAGTTCTCAGGCACATCAGGTTTAGAAGAAAGCATATATGGAAGTTAAAGATCCGGAATTGATTCTCTTGAAACTCACAACCTTATTTCTCCAGTTTGAAGACCACTACTCTGATGTTTATACCCAAAAGTGGAATTGCTTGTGTTGGAGTCTCCTAAGTTGTGTGACTGTTTCACTGAAGCCACATCACTGAGGACATTGCTGTGCCTCTCAAAGACTCAGGAACAGTCCCTCTGAAGGTCCATATATGTAAGTCATAGGAATCTTCTAAATTTGGGAAAATCCCTTGGTCGCCTTATTCAAATAACTAGTGACCAATGAGTAGTAATCCATCAGTGTCCTATGAGACACAAAATTTCTTTCTATAATGTGGCTTTTGATAATTTCTGGAAGTATTTTTATTCATGATTCCCACATTTCTTTCTTTAAAGGGCATCATTAGTCTACCATCAACCAAGATGTTATACAAAGAGTACTGTAATTCATTTACATTGAGTGCCCTGAAGCACAAATGCCTTTAAGGCCTTCTTTACCCTTATTAATTACAAAATAAACACATGTCTAGTGGAGAAGGTTACTAGAAATAGTTTGTACAGTTTGGGAGAACTAGGGGTCAGGATTGACTTAGCTTCTGAAATTCAAGCCCACTAAACCACCAAGGTAACTACATCCAGAAATCTGCAAACCAGAAAATGTTTGCCCTGAATAAGATAAAGGACAAAAAAGAATAAGGGCAAACATTTTCTGGTTTGCAGATTTCTGTATGTAGTTGCAAAGGACAGTACATTTCAAAAACAGAATAATGGCCATTCTCAAGTAGGACTCAGTTTAATTCTACTTTAAAGGAGTGAGAACATTTAACGTGCCAAATTCAAGTCATAAGGAAAAGTTGACCAGTTAATAGGAGAAATGCCACAACATTGTAAAATAAACAAGATTTGAAATGCAGAAAATCCTATTTTACAATGAACAAGTCTACAAGAACACAAGAATAAAGCACATCTTAATTAAGTCCTCCTTCTTACCTGTTTCAACAGGTGATATAGGAAAAGAGTGGTCCCAAGAGTGGGAAAAGCCAGTGGCCTGGGGCTGCACGCTGGGAGCTAGCCAAGACAGAGATACCATGTCTAGAAAAGAAATTTCAGAAATGACTTATGGCTCAGAGCCATGTATGTAAATGAGGTTATTTTTATTTTTCTGAAAATGGTTGGTTTCTATCCATTAGCTTTCTTCCAGTTCCCTGACTTCATAAAATTTATGTTAAGGATTTGAAATATTCCCAAATTAATTTTCAAGTACCATGACTTTCCTTACAGACTTCATTTTTCTTTAGAGTTCCCTGCAGTGCAAACCTGTACCTTCTTTAATAAATGTAAACATTTAAGCCAGGTGCAGTGGCTCACACCTGCAATCCCAGCACTTTGGGAGGCCGAGGCAGGCGGATCACTTGAGGTTAAGAGTTCAAGACCAGCCTGGCCAATATGGTGAAACCCCATCTCTACTAAAAATACAAAAATTAGCCTGGCATAGTGGTGTGCACTTCTAGTCCCAGCTACTTGAGAGGCTAAGGCAGTAGAATCGCTTGAACCCGAGAGGCAGAGTTTACAGCGAGCCAAGATTGCCCCACTGCACTCCAGCTTGGGCACTCCATCTCAAAAACAAAAAACCAAATGAAATGTAACACATTTAGTACAATTAAGTAACCAAAATCTACAAAAGGGAACTGTTCTATTGTATTTAGAAAAGTTAAAATTTCTCTCCTAAACTAGTTCTGACAACATTAGGTTTTTCTATGGTATTCTTTCTGAAGTTCCTATAAGAGAGAAAAATCTAAATCACAATAGGAGTATTTTTTGAACTTATTCTATTGATCCTAAAACACTGTTTAATAAGAGACTTATAACTGGGCAGGGTCTAGAACTACTTTATTTTATTATTTAGTATAACCATGAAATTAAACAGTGGTCTACCGTTGGGGACCAAGGTCAGATTCAAAAAGATTAAATATATAATTAAATATAAATTAAAGCTACTACACATTTATGTGGTTGAAAAATCAAAAGGTACGAAACAACAGCATCACATATGATACCAATTGCGGCCTTGGAGTTGCGTAACTTGGCAGTCCTGTATGTATCACCTTCCCATGGGATCTCTCAGCCATATCAGTTTCTTGTATATTAATAAAGGGAATCTTGAAAGATAGAGGTCAAGAGGAGAAAAATAGGGATTGGAAGAAAGAATGGCAAGACAGGGCAGGAGAAAGGACAGTGGAAGGATGGATGAAAAGGTAAAGACTGAGGCTTTATACAAAGGATTGGCAACTTTATCCCAGCCCTCTCCTGCAGTTGTCCTTGGTGTGTGTGTGTATATTTGTATATGAATAGAAGAGGAAGAAATGGAAAGCTCTGGGTGGTGGGGTGTGGTGGGGGCGGGGTGGCGGGGGGGGGGGGGGAGGGGGAAATCACTTATCTGGGGAAGGATAGTGGTGAGCCCTAGAGAATTTTTGACTTAGTGCATGCATTACTTGAATAAAGTTCCTTGTATTGCCTTTTCTTATATCACTTTTATCTAGACTCATCCAACAATATGTTAGTATTTAGAAATTTAGGTTTTGGGAAAAAATTCAAAGCTAATAAGCATAAATATTTGTGCAAGAAAGAGAAGCAGATATGCAGACCTCTACCACCTCATACCAGAGACAAACTAACATTTCTCCAGCACACATTGGCCTGATTAAATCTAGAATTAAGCTTTCTCTCAGCACTGACCTGCCTCAGACTACGAAGAGGTTCTCTAACTAATTTTGAACCATGATGAAGGTGCTGACTGTAACTGCATGGCAGCATTTTCATTGACTCCAACTCTTCAGCAGGTGGCAGCGTTCTCCTTGCTCCCTGTGCGTTTGGTGTTTCCTTCCTTTCAAAAGAGTCCTTCCTCCTTCCTTTCAAAAGAGCCCCTTTTCTGTCTTCGGTCCACATATAATGGCTGCCTCCTTTATATTCTTGTCTGAAAGACACTCTCCCAGTAATCTTAGGAACTGAGGAGGAGAAACAAATTTGCAACATGTGGCTGTTCATGTTTTAATGTTTGATCCTTAAGGTACTAAGGCGTCATGGGCTAATTTCAGGACATTTAAGGTTAGAAAGTGAACATCGGGAATCATTCATTCACTTATACCTGTTTTTCTCCATCCCAAACCCTATTTATCATCTCTATTTAAGCAGTCTCCATGTTTTCTTTGTTCACTCCTTTCCAAGACTTGAAAATGTCATTAAAAGCCATCTCTAGTCAAATTTCTAACTAACTCGTTTATGTTTCTATACAAGCTAGACTTTCTTACCATCTTTATTCACTGATAGGGTATAACAGGGAATTCTCCAGGCTCCAACTGAGGATCCCTCATTGAGTTGCTATGTAATCTGGGGCATGTAAACCCTTTGGGCCTCAGTTTCTTCATTTGTAAAATGAGATTGGTAAACTAGCAGATCTATGAAGTTTTTTCTAGCTATTATGCACTGGATGATAAAGCAGTCTGCCACTCTCTTGAATGGAAGAAGGTGGGGTACTGTGCTGTCATATGATTATTTTTGGAGAACATTTCTTTGAGCAGGAAAAGTTATTAAACAGTACAAAGAGTGAAAAATAGATCTGGTCAAGACCATTGATCTGGGGAAGAAAGGGTATTCAGGATAAGATACAGCCTGTCTACCATACATCTCTACTATGTACCATTTATGGCAGATATTCCCATGTATTTCTATGGTCCAGTAAACACCAAACAGACCTTTATGCTTAAATTCTGGAAATTCTTTAGGGTGCTCATTTATTTTAACATAAAATTAGAATCAAGCTTCTTTCCTGGTTTTTTAATATTCTCTTGATAATAGACATATATTTTTAGTTTTAATTGTAATGGATGAAATCACCTTTCTACCTTATAAAAATCATAATCATTGTAAAGAACCTTTGAACCATATAAAAAACAATAAACAAAAAGAGAAATTTATCTCCCTTGAAAGCCTTCCCTCTCTATCCTGTCCTCAGAGATAATGTGTTATCTCATCTCTTGTTTATTCTTCCAGATAATTTCTATGTATTTATGCAAACACATGTATATATATGTATTATCACTTTTGTTTTATTTCATTGAATTTTAATGAATCTTTTGGGAAATACATTAATCCTAGAGTAGAATTATGCATGTAAGATAGATGAGTAAGCACGTTAAGAAACTGGAAGATTAAGGAGCAAAATAGAAAACAACTGAAAACATTCAGTTGCTAATCAAATTGTCAGCTGATAGGATTCTTAAATGACAGATATTCTAGGCAGAACTGACCTGAGAGAAGGATGATGTAAAATGGTCTGTTTTGGGAGTTATTTATAGGGGAGAGGACTAGGGTCATTGTGGAAGACGGCCACCAACAATTCCTCCACGCCTCTACACGCATGCCACCCTTCCCACCAAAAGGAGATGGAGTCTGTTTCCCCTCCCTTGAATCTTTTCTCACCTTCCCCAGTAGCTAGAACTACAGGCACATGCCACCATGCCCAGCTAATTATTATTTTTTTGTAGAGACTGGGGTCTTGCTATGTTGCCCTGGCCTCAGGCAATCCTTCCCTCTCAGCCTCCCAAAATGGTGGAATTACAGGCATGAGCCACCATGCCTAACTAATTTGGTTTTTAAATATTTTATTTTAAAATAATTTTTTTTTTGAGGCGGAGTCTCACTCTGTCACCCAGGCTAGGGTGCAGTGGTGTGATTTCGGTTCACTGCAACCTTCACCTCCTGAGTTCAAGCGATTCTCCTGCCCCAGCCTCCCAAATAGCTAGGATTACAAGCATGTGCCACCACTCCCTGCTAATTTTTGTATTTTTTTTAGAGACAGGGTTTCACCATATTGGCCAGTCTGGTCTCAAACCTCCTGACCTCAAGTGATCCGCCTGCCTTGGCCTCCCAAAGTGCTGGGATTACAAGTGTGGGCCATCGCGTGCAGCCTAGAAGAAATTTTAGACTTAGAAAAAAGTTGCAAAAATGGTATGAATTTTTTTTTCCTTTTTTTGACACAGGGTCTCACTGTCATCAGGCTGGAGTACAGTGGTGCGATCACTGCTCACTGCAACTTCGACCTTCTGGAGCTCAGGTGATCTTCCCACCTCAGCCTCCCAAGTAGCTAGGACTACAGGCACACACCACCATGTCCAGCTAATGTTTATATTTTTTGTAGAGACATGATTTTTCCATGTTGCCCAGGCTGGTCTCGAACTCCTGAGCTCAAGCAGTCTACCCCCTTGGCCTCCCAAAGTGCTGAGATGACAGGAGTAAGCCACCATGCCTGACCTGGTGTGGAGTTTATGTATGCTTGTTATCTAGCAGGCCTAGTATTAATAGCTCTTTTTTTTTTTTTTTTTTTTTTTTAAGAGATGGGGGTCTTGGCCAGGCACAGTGGCTCACGCCTGTAATCCAGCACTTTGGGAGGCTGAGGTGAGTGGATTGCTTGAGGCCAGGAGTTCAAGACCAGCCTGGCCAACATGGCAAAACCCTGTCTCTACTAAAATACAAAATTAGCTGTGCGTGGTGGCACGTGCCCGTAATTCCAGCTACTTGGGAGGCTGAGGTAGGAGAATTGCTTGAACCCAGGTTAAGGTTGCCATGAGCCGAGATTGCACTGCTGTACTCCAACCTGGGCAACAGAGTGAGATTCTGCCAAAAAAAAAAAAAAAAAAAAAAAAAATTCCCTGCTTTCAGGAGATGGGAGGTCTCACTCTGTTGCCCAGGTTGGTCTCGAACTCCTGGGTTTAAGCCATCCTCCCACTTCAGCCTCCTAAAGTGTCAGAATTACAGGCATGAGCCACAGCTCCTGGCGAATAACTTATTAATAGCCCCAGAACAATGATCAAAACCAGGAAATTAACACAAGGTACAAACCTTATATGAAATTCACTTGTTTTTGTAGTGATGTTCTTTTTCTGTTCCAATATTTAATCCAGGTTCCCTCCCTTGCTTTTAGTTGATATGTCTCCTTAGTCTGGGGAAAAGACTTGTAATAGAGCTGTAAGAGCAGTGAGAAAATTGCTATTGAAGGTTGGAGAAATGGTGTTAGCAGCAGCAAAATGTTTGACAACCCTTGTGGCCAGATATATGGTAAAACACAGAAGATAGAAAGTATACCTAATAAACTTGTGGATTTGGCAACATTCAGGCTGAATGTTCAGAGTGACAGTTGGCTTCTTTTAGGGACGTACAAAGATACACAAGTGATGTATGATGATATCACAAGAGACAGAGATGTGTTAAAAAAGGAAGTATCCCGTTTTTATGCAGAGTCTTTTTATGCCACGAAGACTCTCAAAGTAAGAAATGGCCTCAAGGGCTTGCCTGTAGAATTGGCCTCAAGGTAAAGATCCTATCAAGACTCGGTGCTAAGACCTCTAAAATATTTAAGATATTGCCCTCATCTAGACAAAAGGTCTTCTAAGAATCTTAAGTGTTGTCCCACAGTAGTTACTTCTACAGGTCCACAGTAGAGAGAGGTTTTTTAAAATTTTTAATTTAAATTTTTAATTTTTTTCAGAGACAGAGTCTCACTATGTTTCCTAGGCTGGTCTCAAACTGCTGGCCTCAAGCAGTCCTCCCACCTTGGCCTCCCAACATGCTAGGACTACAGGCAGAGAGGTTTGTTTTTGAAAGAATTATAGATGTTGCTTTGTGGGCAAGAAGTGAACTCCAATAAGAGTCACAAAATTTTAAAGAGTTATATGGATAAAATTGCACCAGCTTGGACTAAGGAAGAGACAGTTCAAAATGAAAAACCTTCCAAGTCCCCAACTTCCTACAGGCAGGAAGCAGGGTGAGAGAGTTATTTAACTGTAAAAGAAAGGCAGATTCTTTTTTTTTTTGGTGGTGGTGGTAGTAACTTTTATTGAAGCAGCAGTGTACCGCAGCAGAGGTAGTGCTCCTTGCAGAGCAGGGCTAACCCACAAGTGATGTGCCCAGCGTAGCCACTCAAAGCAGTTCTGCACTTATATTTATATCTACTTTATTTTTTGTTTTGTTTTGTTATTATTTTTTATTATACTTTAAGTTCTAGGTTACATGTGCACAACGTGCAGGTTTGTTACATATGTATACATGTGCCGTGTTGGTGTGCTGCACCCATTAACTCATCATTTACATTAGGTATATCTCCTAATGCTATCCCTCCCCCATTCCCCCACCCCACGACAGGCCCTGGTGTGTGATGTTCCCTGCCCTGTGTCCAAGTGTTCTCATTGTTCAGTTCCCACCTATGAGTGAGAACATGCGGTGTTTGGTTTTCTGTCCTTGTGATAGTTTGCTCAGAATGATGGATTCTAGCTTCATCCATGTCCCTACAAAGGACATTAACTCATCCTTTTTTATGGCTGCATAGTATTCCATGGTGTATATGTGCCACATTTTCTTAATCCAGTCTATCATTGATGGACATTTGGGTTGGTTCCAAGTCTTTGCCATTGTGAATAGTGCCTCAATAAACACACTTGTGTGTGTGTTTTTATAGTAGCATGATTTATAATCCTTTGGGTATATACCCAGTAATGGGATGGCTGGGTCAAATGGTATTTCTAGTTCTAGATCCTTGAGGAATCACCACACTGTCTTCCACAATAGTTGAACTAGTTTACACTCCCACCAACAGTGTAAAAGTGTTCCTATTTCTCCACATCTTCTCCAGCACCTGTTGTTGCCTGACTTTTTAATCATCACCATTCTAACTGGTGTGAGATTGTATCTCATTGTGGTTTTCATTTGCATTTCTCTGATGGCTAGTGATGATGTGCATTTTTTCATGAGTCTGTTGGCTGCATAAATGTCTTCTTTTGAAAAGTGTCTGTTCATATAATTTGCCTACTTTTTGATGGGGTTGTTTGATTTTTTCTTGTAAATTTGTTTAAGTTCTTTGTAGATTCTGGATATTAGCCCTTTGTCAGATGGGTAATTGCAAAAATTTTCTCCCATTCTGTAGGTTGTCTGTTCACTCTGATGGTAGTTTCTTTTGCTGTGCAGACACTCTTTAGTTTAATTAAATCCCATTTGTCAATTTTGGCTTTTGTTGCCATTGCTTTTGGTGTTTTAGACATGAAGTCCTTGCCCATGCCTATGTCCTGAATGGTATTGCCTAGGTTTTCTTCTAGAGTTTTTATCTCTAACATTTAAGTCTTTAATCCATCTTGAATTAATTTTCGTATAAGGTATAAGGAAAGGATGCAGTTTCAGCTTTCTACATATGGCTAGCCAGTTTTCCCAGCACCATTTATTAAATAGGGAATCCTTTCCTCACTTCTTGTTTTTGTCAGATTTGTCAAAGATCAGATGGTTGTAGATGTGTTGTGTTATTTCTGAAGCCTCCGTTCAAGGAAGGCAGTTTCTTATGAAAAAGGAAAATTGATTCAGAGGTCCTAGTCTAGACCCCAGAGGGTGGAACTAAGAACTCTTGAGAGCAATGCATTGGGAAACTATTCTGAGGGAGGCCAACCTAGGTACTAATGGGGAACTTGATCCTCAGAGGACTGGTAATGGTGCTTGGCGGGATTTCAGAATTGCTGTGGACTAATGACTGCCATTTGCCCTCCATTTTCCCCATTTTCAAACAGGCGTGTCTACTGCAGTTATCCTATCACCTTTTCGGTATTGTATGCTGTGTATGTAACTTGTCTTTTAGTTGACAGGTCTCCAGATGAAGAGAAGCTGCATCTGAAATGCCTCATCCACATCTGGGCCTAGTATATATTACTAGATCTTGAACTCTAACACTGATGCTATACAGAATAATAGTTTTGGAGAAAGGGAGTGAGTGTATTTTGTATGTCGTGTGTGTGTGTGTGCACGTACACATGCATATATGTGCATACGTATACTGTTGTAGCTGGAGGATGGATCATGATAGACTATTCCCCAAATTGACTGGCAACAATTTCTCTTATCCCAGCCACTACTTCCATCAAAGAGTAGAGTATCTTTCCCTTCCTTTTGAATCTGGGCTGTCCTTGTAACTTGCTTGGTCAAGAGAATAAGGTGGAAGTGACATTCTGGAACTTCTGAACCCAGGATTTAAGAGACCCTGTAGTTTCTGCTGTCTTCCTCTTGGGATCCAGGCACCATGTAAAGAACCCTGGGCTGGACCACTGAATAATGAGCAACCACACCAAGAAAGGAGGCTCCTAACCATTTTTAGCTACTCTAGCTGAGGTCCCAGACATGTGGTAAGCTATCTTGGACACTCCAGGCCCAGCTAAATTCACAGCTGAATAGAGCACATGTCTGACCCTAGCTGATGTCATAAGGGAGCCAACCTGTCCAGCTGTGCCTTTCCCCAGTTGCAGAATTGTGAGGAAGTAAATGGTGGTAGTTGTTTTGAGCTACTAAGTTTTAAGTGGCCCCCATGGTATCAGTTCAGGTCAGACATGTGCTTTATTCAGCTGTGAGTTTGGCTGGGTCTGGAATGTCCAAGATGGCTTCCCACATGTCTGGGACCTCAGTTAAAGTAGCTAAAATGGTTAGGGACTCCTTTCTTGCTGTGGTTGCTCATCATTCAGTGGTCCAGCCCAAACTTCTTTACACAGTGCCTGGGTCCCAAGAGGAAGACAGCAGAAAGTTTTAAGGCAATTTATTATGTAGCAATAGATAATTGAAAACAATTATCCGGCAGGGTGCAGTGGCTCATGCCTGTAATCTCAGCACTTTGGGAGGCAGAGAAGGGCAGATCCCTTAAGACCAGGAGTTCAAGACCAGTCTGGCCAACATGGCGAAACCCCGTGTCTACTAAAAAAACAAAAAATTAGCCAGGCATGGTGGTGCATGCCTGTCATCCCAGCTACTTGGGAGGCTGAGGTAGGAGAACCGCTTGAACACCTCGTGAGGCAGAGGTTGAGTGAGCTGAGATTGTGCTACTGCACTCCAGCCTGGGCAACAGAGCGAGACTCTGTCTCAAAAACAAAAATAAATAATTATAAAATATCAGGGTATTTTCCATTGCTTTATCTTTACTTTATGGGCTGGGAAGAGGTTGTAACAACGTCAGCCATAGAAGTCAAGTTTTCAATGCAGACTAAATTCCATGATGGTGAACACTATATGCCATAGTAGTCACTGCTCTGTCCATAGAGCTTAGAACAGTACTGCCACTTAATAGGCTCCCAAATATTTATTGACTGAATCATTAAATAAATGAATTGGGATAAGATCCCCTACCCTCAAGAGGATGCACAGAAAAAGATTCTGGAGTGTGGAGTCTTGATAAGGGAAAAGAAGGAAAGAAAAAGCAGATAAGCTGTAAGTCTGCCTTTTTTCATGCTCCAGGGCTGTTTGTCCCATGCATTTTCTCTTTGAAAAAGGTGCTGTTTTTTGTGATGCCTCAGAGGCCAGAAGGATGTGTTGCAGGGGAAAATTGTAGGAGTTAGGCAGAGCTGGGTCTTGGCTCCTTCTCAATGTCCCTCTACCTAGACAAATTCAGGCTGTTCTGCAGAGGTTGCAGGGAGCCGAGATCATGTCACTGCACTCCAGTCTGAGGAACAGAGGGAGACTCCGTCTCAAAAAAAAAAAAAAAAAAAAAAATTCCGGTTATTCTGTGAAGCACCTCGTAGGTGTCCCAATATTTGCTGGTATATGGGAATTACCTCTTTCTATTATTGGGAGGTCTAAAAAAAAAATTAAAAAATGTGTTCCATATGGCTAGAGTTAGTATTAAGGGGAATAACTGGTAGCCGGTGTTAGCTTGGAGACTAACATAGTCAAAGCTGTCTTGTCATGTTAGGTCTTTTTTATTTGTCTTGTCTTTTTTATTTGTATTGCTCCATGGTCCAAGACAAAATTTCGGAATGCCACTTGGACACAGTGAGTACCTGGTCTGCTCTGTGGTTCTCAGGAGCAACCAACTCAACCCTTATTTCTCTGAGAATGATGATTTCATACAGCACATCTCTCTACCAAGATGTGAAAGATGACACCGTGGCATCTGAAATAGCTTCAGGAGAGATTTGGGACATGGGAAGCTTGTAGACAATAATGGAAAATTCTCTTTTAGAATATAGTTACTTGTATGACCCACAGTAGTGCCTTTTGGAGAATGTCTTAAAATTATCTGTAATGAAAGAACAATAATGTTTGTTATTAGGATAAATGAAATAAGGGGAAAACCTCAGACTCTTGGAAGAATGGATTTAAATTCAATCCAATGATTATACTTTTATATTCTGTATTATTTAGAAAACAGTAGTTAGACAGAGATAGAGAAGATTGTTTAAAAATTAAAGCTACTGAGTTAGATCCCTTTTTGAAAGGTCAGTGTATGGGAGATGAGAAAGGCACTATAGCGATCAGAGTGTTTACACAAAAGACATCTTAGCAGAGGACCTACAAGAGCACATCAAGTATTTATATCATCCACATCAAGTTGCTGGTCATTTCGCTTATCAAAGAAAATAAGAAAGAAATTTTCTTTGGACATTATTTTGATGTAGTAACAGTAGAGTTTTGGAATCAGCTGTTAGAAACGATCATTAAAGCTGGTTTATCATGCTCACTAATCAATCTACAGTCACCCTGAAGCTTTATATAATTCTCCCTTTATTATAAACTTCTGCTTCTCCCTATGGTATTCTGGTTCCGCAGACAGGTAAAGAACTAAGTGCGGCCGGGCACAGTGGCTCACGCCTGTAATCCCAGCACTTTGGGAGGCTGAGGTGGGCGGATTACGAGGTCAGGAGATCGAAACCATCCTGACCGACATGGTGAAACCCCGCCTCTACTAAAGTACAAAAAATTAGCCGGGCGTGGTGGTGTGTGCCTGTAGTCCCAGCTACTCGGAAGGCTGAGGCAGGGGAAATGCTTGAACCCGGGAGGTGGAGGTTGCAGTGAGCCGAGATCATGCCACTGCACTCCAGCCTAAGAGAATCCGTCTCAAAAAAAAAAAAAAAAAAAAAAAAAAAAAAAAAAAAAAAAGAAGTGCTTGGAGACCAGTGTATTGTAATATCTGTACAGCCAAGCAGGTATTTTCAATTGAACTTTAAAAAAGTACTATTTTTGAAACTTTGTTTACTTTAGATAGGGCCAGCCATTTGGGTAGAAAGGTACAGAAAAACAAAAAATTGGAAAAGGATGCATCAGTAGTATTTCTTTCAGAAACAACACTAGGAACAGAAGGAGGATTTTATTCAGCAACTCCTAATAACCACCTGATGTTGCTGTCGGGCTGGCCAAATATCTGCCAACATTGATGATCCTTTCATTCACCACTAGAGAGAAGTAGAGGGACCTGATGTTTAGAGAAGCAGCAAAACCCATTTCCCATTTTCTTTCTTCAGCCAGATGGAAGTACTTGGAGGCTGGTCTCATATTCCAGCACTTTAGTGCTGGTGATGCAGATCCTCTCTGCTCCAGAGTAACTCTGTGCCATGGAATCCAAGAGGATCCTGTCGCACCAGGAACAGGAATGCACCCTTGTTTCATTTTCTTCCCTGAAAGTGGAGTTCAGAGGTTCTCAGATACGAGACTAATTGTCACTTACGGTAGGCTCCAGGGGAGGAGCAGAGTAGGGCAGTGCTAATAACAGTGACTCCGGGGACAAGATCAGCAACCTGAGAAACAAATGTGAGACATTTTACCCCTCTCTAATCTACTCCCCTTTTAAAGGTTCATCTTCATTCCCGCTTTTTCTACCACGCAGTAATTGATAATTAAACACAGCTCTGGTTTTTACCATGCAATCTAGTAGAACACCTAGGCATCAGGAACTCCTTATCCTTGGTTATTTATAAAATAATGAAATCTGTAGTTCACCCTAGGCTATGTGGACAGTATCTGCATCTCTGGAAACCAACTGGAGGCCTGCCTTTTTTTCTTTTCCGGTTGCTTTCCATTTCCTTTTCCACTGTGGTCCTTGCCTTTCCCAAGCTGACCAGAATTATGCACAAAACCAGCCTTCAATTTCAACACTGAAGCTTCAGCAGGTTGTTAACTCCTGTAGAGCTATCTTAAATGCTGTATATAAGTGCAAAGTTTTACGGCGCCTCAGAGATCTCTAAGAACACTGTAAATATCCCAGGTTTAATTAGTAGTCCCGGAGTTAGGTAATGGCCTGTGGCTTTCTGCGCTAGGTCTCTTGGGGTTTCCAGTCTTCACAGATTGCCTGCAACTATGATGTGCACATATACAGTCCTCTTTCTCAAATACGGCATAAATCCTCTTTAGACTTTCCTAGGCACTTACAATTATTGAACACACATGCAGATTGATTCTCATTCTCTCAAAGTTTGAAAAACAACTCAGTGCTTCAACCTAGGTCTCGTTAGATATTTTTTCACTCCAATTGTCGTCTGGAGTTCTACTTCCTAAGGGAAAAGAAAAAACAATAAATTCCCAGACTGGTGTTGATGCTCATTCTCTTTAAGCGGGTCGACTACTTGCTTTGTAGATCCTTGAGGGGTGCGTGCGGGGTAGAAGGAGCGCGATCCAACCCTCTGCCTTTCTGAATTAGCTCTCTCACGGCGACAGGTCTGCCCAGTCGGGGTTGTAAGCGGACTTGACAGGTTTGTTCTGGGCTGACGGCCATTGACGAGGTTCTCAGACCAGATAAGTCACTTGGCTGAGTCTACAGTAGGTGGGGCGCGCTCACCAGCTCAGGGGTAGTGACTGGACGTTTGTTGCAACATCAGAGAACGCAAGCTCTGGGCTGCAGCAGGAGATACCCGCAAGCACAGAACTAAAAGGGTTCACCCTAAGGGGCAGGGCATCAGCGAGGGAGAGGCCCGAGACCCCTAGCACCCAGATCCTTTTCCCACGTTTGGGAAGGCGCAGTATAGGTCGATCTAGAGCAAGGAGTCTCAGGTCTCCGTCCTTGGCTTGCTCTTAGGGTAGCAGGCGAGGAATGGGACCAGCTTGGGGACTCTCTCCCCGCGTTCCGTAAGAATCGGCGGCAGCCAGCAGGCGGGGAGGCGGGGGCACGTGTTTGGATGTGGGTGCTTGTGTAACCAGCTCCCCAAGCGCCAGCCCCGACAGCGCTCCTTCGGGAGGCTGGTCCGAGTCCCTGTTTCCGCCGCGGCGCGGGAAGGGCTGGGGTTCTGCTGCCTGCACCAGGCGAGAACACCCCGAGCAAAAGAAGAAGAGTACTTGCCTCCGGAGCTATCACTGGGGAGTGGGAATTTGGAAAGTTCCCCAACTAGGAACACACGTGACTCCTTCAGAAAGTAGTTCCGACTGTGGCCCGTGTATCCTTCCACCCCCTTTTGAACCCTCCTAGGTCTCCTTGCCCCGCCCACTCGCTGGGCTGCAGCTTCCTACCGTTCCGTACTTTCCACTCAACCTGGTAACCCCGAACGTGCATGGTCTGTCCGGGGCGCGTGGAGCCTGGCCCCGGGCGATCCATCCCGCCGGGTTTTCACGGAGGCCAAGGGGGGGCGGGGCTAGGTGGTCTCTAAGAACCGAGCTTGAGTCCGACGCGGCGAACCGACTTGGAGCCCGAGGGGGAGAGATGCTCTACTCTCCTAGGGGCACCGGAGCGGGCGCAGGAGAGGGCTGCGGGGTGCGTCCTACTCACGGTTATCCTATTTCAGTTCATTTAGATAGGTGCCCTTTGGGCCCTGGAAATTCAACGGCGATGTGTTCACGTTCAGCACGCTCGGCTGAGAGCTTTCATTTTTAGGGCAAACAAGCCGAGTTACCGGGGAAGCGAGAGGTGGGGCGCTACAAGGGAGCCGGATGAGGTGATGCACGCTGGAAACACAATAGCAGGTTGCTCTTTGTGCTAAGACTGACATCCTGAGGACACAGGGTTGGGGAAAGGAGGAATCTCTAGGCAAAGGCTGCTACAGTCAAATCTCTGCGAACGATTGTGATCGACAGCGATGCAAAAGAGCGAATGCAGTCCACGCCGCGGAAATCCAGGGGCAGAGGCAGGGGGGAGGGTATTCCCCTTGCAGGGACCGTCCCTGCATTTCCCTGTACACTGACCAGCGTGGTCACCTGGTCCTTTCCACCTGTGCACAGGTAACCTGAGACTCGAGTCAGTGACACTGCTCAACGCACCCATCTCAGCTTTCATCATCAGTCCTCCACCCCCGCCCCGCAACAGCCTACCCTGCCTTCGGCTGGGTTTCTGGGCAGAGGCCGAGGCTTAGCTCGTTATCCTCGCCTCGCGATGCTGCAAAAGCAGCCGCGGCAAGTCAGTTGCAGGCTGGCGGCTCGGAACCGGCCCGAGCGAGCGCTAGGCAGCCACACTGGGCATGCTCAGTAGAGCCTACGGCTTGGGGGCTTTGCGCTCGCACCCGGAGCTACCGCTCCTGCCCCCGCCTACCGCCCCCTGCCCTGCCCTCCCCTCGCCTGGCACGGTCCAGTCCGCCTCTCGTTCGCCTCCCGCCTCCCCTCGGTCTCCCGAGGAGCCCGGGCTCCCGGCGCGGCGGCGGAGGGGGCGGGCAGGCCGGCGGGCGGTGATGTGGCGGGACTCTTTATGCACTGCGGCAGGATACGCGCTCGGGCGCCGGGACGCGGCTGCGCTCAGTTCTCTCCTCTCGGAAGCTGCAGCCATGATGGAAGTTTGAGAGTTGAGCCGCTGTGAGGCGAGGCCGGGCTCAGGCGAGGGAGATGAGAGACGGCGGCGGCCGCGGCCCGGAGCCCCTCTCAGCGCCTGTGAGCAGCCGCGGGGGCAGCGCCCTCGGGGAGCCGGCCGGCCTGCGGCGGCGGCAGCGGCGGCGTTTCTCGCCTCCTCTTCGTCTTTTCTAACCGTGCAGCCGCTTCCTCGGCTTCTCCTGAAGGGGAAGGTGGAAGCCGTGGGCTCGGGCGGGAGCCGGCTGAGGCGCGGCGGCGGCGGCACCTCCCGCTCCTGGAGCGGGGGGGAGAAGCGGCGGCGGCGGCGGCGGCCGCGGCGGCTGCAGCTCCAGCTCCAGGGAGGGGGTCTGAGTCGCCTGTCACCATTTCCAGGACTGGGAACGCCGGAGAGTTGGTCTCTCCCCTTCTACTGCCTCCAACACGGCGGCGGCGGCGGCGGCGGCACATCCAGGGACCCGGGCCGGTTTTAAACCTCCCCTCCGCCGCCGCCGCACCCCCCGTGGCCCGGGCTCCGGAGGCCGCCGGAGGAGGCAGCCGTTCCGAGGATTATTCGTCTTCTCCCCATTCCGCTGCCGCTGCTGCCAGGCCTCTGGCTGCTGAGGAGAAGCAGGCCCAGTCGCTGCAACCATCCAGCAGCCGCCGCAGCAGCCATTACCCGGCTGCGGTCCAGAGCCAAGCGGCGGCAGAGCGAGGGGCATCAGCTACCGCCAAGTCCAGAGCCATTTCCATCCTGCAGAAGAAGCCCCGCCACCAGCAGCTTCTGCCATCTCTCTCCTCCTTTTTCTTCAGCCACAGGCTCCCAGACATGACAGCCATCATCAAAGAGATCGTTAGCAGAAACAAAAGGAGATATCAAGAGGATGGATTCGACTTAGACTTGACCTGTATCCATTTCTGCGGCTGCTCCTCTTTGCCTTTCTGTCACTCTCTTAGAACGTGGGAGTAGACGGATGCGAAAATGTCCCTAGTTTGGGCGACTATAACATTTAACCCTGGTCGGGTTGCTAGGTCATATATTTTGTGTTTCTTTTCTTGTATTCAACCTAGGGTGTGTTCGGCTAGACGGAACTCTTGCCTGGTTGCAAGTGTCAAGGCACCGATTGCTTGCTTAGGCTGTCTATACGGTCTCTTCCTGAGGGCTATTGTCCGTTAATACAGAATACAGTATGCTGTTAGTGGATTAGAGAGCTCGGTAATCCGGTCTCCTAAATGAACAAAAAAGTAGACGCTTTCAGGTTGTGCATATTTCGATTAAATCTTGGCTTAGGCCCTAGATCAAGGGTTTAGATCAGAATAAAATGAAAATTAGTGTTGCACGTATGCATATTGCATCAGAATCTTGCAGTGATTGTTTTAGTTTCCTGGGTTGCATTGATAGATTCTTTTAAAATATGACTGATTTGCATAACTTTAGAAGCAGAATAATTTTCAGTATATATGGTACACATTGAGTGCAAAAAGTAGTTAATGTTTTACACTTGTTACAACTTTGGACTGTATTTAGAAGTTTTGTAGTTTGAAATCAATAGTGCCATAATATACCTTATAAGGCGTTCTTACTAGATCTTGGTTATATTTACCTTTTTCTCTCCCTATGGGATGATGTAGGATAGGGCTTGAAATTTGCACTTCAGTAGCGTTTAATGTTCAGTGCTCTTGTCATAAACATGGAATGGATATTGAGTAGTTTTTGATCCCAGATGACAATGTGTAGGTTCAAGGGTATTGTGTGTGGCAAGTGAAGATTGCAAAGATAAAACTTCAGTTCATGCTTGAAATTTAAGTATTGTGATGCCAGAATTGCTGCTCACCGTTTTTAGATTTCAGGTTCTCTGACATCTTTTGGTATTGTTAATTTCACTGATTTGTGTAGAATGTCAAGTGAATTTTACCAGCTAATATCCAGAAATGCTGGCAAGAGGAGTTTACTCCAGCTTTAGATTGTAGGTATGTTAGCTTTTTTCATACAGTGTATTAAATTTACTGAGTCAGCTTGTTGAATAAGACAGAAGCCCAAGAATTTTAACAGTGTATAGCTTTAGTTGTCTGAAAGTTAGGCCTTCGGGCTTCAAAAGTTAGTGGTCACCGAAAAGCATGAATCTTTGCAGTTTCAGGTACAACAGACTGGTTTTGATTAGGGATGGGGATGGGGCCCTCATTTTGCAGAATGGAAAGTATTGACAGGAATTGAGAGCTATTGGTAGGCCAGTGTATAAGGTATGTGAAAACAGAAGTTATTGGTCTGAAGTGACTGAAGCATTTAGGCTCTATCAAGGCCTAAAATTTGGTAATATGAATTTGGTAATGCGAATTGTGGCAGTGGACAATATTTAGTTAAAATTATGTAATTGCATAAGTACTAGCAGAGTATTTTTAATAAAAATTATTTCTTAGCAAGTATCAGTTGCATTTTGTCTAAAGGTAGCGTGACACTGCAGTGTCTATATGTCCTGCTAAAAATTGTGGGGAAGATTTTTAAGACAACATTTATATCGGGAGAGGTTTTATTCCCTTGGATTATGTTAGCTGCATATACATGTGCACAGTTAATTTTGCCCAAGTTTTTGTTTTGAAATGAATATAAAACTTACTGAAGAAGTAGCTTCCCAAAATTTAGTTTTCTGTTAAGTCAGTAATATTATTTTAAAACAGTATTTGCAAATTTTGAAGTTGGCATTAATTGAAAATGTTACTAAGGCTAAACTGGAAGATAAAAATGTTACTAAGGCTAAACCCGCTTGCCCAGAAGATAATTATGGAAAAAATTCTTTTGTGACTTCCAAGCAGTCTACTATTAGCATGAATTACTGACAGTCATCCAAATATATAGGAACAAAAAATTAAATGTTTATATAACTTTGAAAAAAAAGCCTCTGAAGAAAATAATTGAATGCTGTCTGGGAGACAGATTTCTTTCAGCACTTAAAGTACATACACACTACTTTTACTTTTCCCACTTTATTTAAAATTGTCAGGGTTATTAAGACCTTAAAATTATTGTACCAGGTTTTTACATGTGAGCTGTGATGTGACTGGCATTTTCTTTGATTTCAGAGTATGTGGGTCTCTACACATGAAATTTATGTGACTTAAAACTTTCTCTAAAATTGTACTTTTAGTTATGCATAGAAAGCAGTATCAAATATTGTGTCAAATGACTAATAACACTTGATTTCTAGAGTTGTGGTTTTATTGAGCCAAAAGTTGGTATGAAAAAAAGTCAGTGAGGACAGTCAGTGAAGTGCTTGCTTTTTTGATAATTGCACTCCCAATAATTTTGATATTCCAAAGTACTTGGTTTGCTTGATTTTCTGTTTATGGGGGTGGGAAGGCATTAAAATGGTCATTGAGGACTTTGTCTTTGGCATGCTGTAGTATTTATTTCAGCAGCTAACCTGTGAAAAGTTAAATTCCTTTATGAAAGTAGTGATTGGAGTATTTTTATCTGATAAAGATTAATAATGAAGCCATTTCTCCGAGGAAAACTGAGGACAATAATTCAGTTTTAAAATATCGCAAAATTAAATTATTCTAAACATTTGTTAGTAGGGTTATATACTTAATATTAGTCTGAAATACAGTGCTGAATTTGAGACTTTAGAAAAATTTAGTGTATTTGGGGTATGTGGAAACTTTAGGCTTCTGTTGTATTTTTATTGTTTGGTAGATTTGCCTCTTTTCAAATAAATCTTCACAGGGAATACTTCTAACTTGTAGAGAGTACAGTGACTATTGAAGTTACCTAAACTACCTCAAGGTAAGTGATTACTGAAATTAATCATGAGGGTTTTAAAAATATTCTATTCACAATATTTATTTTACATTGTTTTGTATCTGCTAAGTTATATTTCCTGAAAAACGTGACTGGACCACCTAATTGCTATATGATAACTTACAAACTTCATTTTTCATAGTGCTTATTCAAGAGTAAAGCACAACTGAAAGGAGTAATGTACAGTTTATGTGAGGAAAAAGGAATTTTATTGCTGCCAGTGTAAAAGTTTGCACAGCAATATAGTCATCAATGCAGATTTACATTGCTTATAATATACTAAGTACATACTAAATGATTAAAGATAATAAAATATGGTGAGGTATAACCACCTTCATTTTAAACTTAGTTTTAGAAGATAGTAAAGTTCCTTTATTACCTTTTTAGAATTTTATTTTTAATAACATGGGGAAAGCAACTGGTGATATTTTAATTTTTGTATGAAACAGTGTATCTGCTTTCTCATAACCACATAAAATATATAAACTACTTAGTGTTACGAAATGGCTTACTTTTTGGAAGTGAAGTCTTCAGTTCTTATTTTCTAGTGTTATTTTGAAATTTGCCTCCATTTGCTGTTTGTTCATTTGGTGATAGCGCAATGCTTAAAAAAATATTTTAAGCTACTTCTGTAGTAATCACTTAAGTGACTTTTAATGGAGGAGTATTTGTTATGGGAAATTCAGTTCACAAAGTTTTAACATTAATTCACTTGAAGTAAACGTTTATTTTTAAATTTTCGTCTCAATCTTTTTGGTAAGACAAAAGCTTAGGAAATCAATTTTATTATTGATATTGTGTGTGACTTCAGAGTTTGTAAAGAGAATTGTAAAAGTGTTGCATGCATATGACAATTTTCTGCTTAATTGAAATGCGAGGCCTCTGCTATACTACAAGGATTTAGCTTCCAGAAAATGTGTTATTAACATAGCTTAAGAAATGTATTTTTTTTTTTTCTGTAGAAACCATTGGGTTAAACAAACAGTTCTGAAGTTTTATTACATAGAATCCATTAGTTCTTACTCTTGTTACTTTTTTCTTCATTTTTTCTGTTAAACTTGATTTTCAAAGTCAGCACTGAAGAATTCATCTCGTGGCCCAAATTCATTAAGAAAAGATGTTAGGATTTGTTCTGAAGATAGTGACTTAGGAAATTTGTGAGATTGGGGTAGTCAGTTCTGTTTTACAATTGCTTTCTATCTGGTAGCTTTGAAATTAATGCAGTTGCTATCAGAAAGAATAATGTTGAGGTTAGACTGACCTTAGATTGGTAAGGATTTGCTGAGCAAACTGATAACTGTAAGTCTTTTATAGGGTGTATTACCGCCACATATACATTGTTCCGTAGGTGGTTAAAAGTATATTGGTCTGTGTTTGATGATTCTCTTTGTACATATTGAATGTATGCATTCACTAATGTAAAATACTTTCATTTGTCAAGAAAGGTGAAATTAGTATATTGTACTTGACTCTTCACCTTTCCCCTAGTTTTTTGAATTTTTTTCATTGGTTGCAGAGGAAGTATTAGCAATTTCATTCTTCTAAAATAATTTGCACTGGATTAAATAAGTATTGGCAATTATTAATATAAGAAGAGTAACATAATTTAGGGGTGAATTAATTTTAGTTGGGAAGTTTTAGTTATGTATAGTTAAGGTAGACTGTTCATTTGCAACAGTTGACGTTAGGACATGTGTGGACATCTTCAAGGCATTACTTTTTGGCAGTGTTCAGAATTTTTTTTTTTTTTTTTTTTTTTTTTTTTGAGATGGAATCTCACTCGATTCCCCAGGCTGGTGTGCAGTGGCGGGATCTCGGCTCACTGGAACCTCTGCCTCCCAGGTTCAGGTGATTCTCCTGCCTGAGCCTCGCAAGCAGCTGGGATTACAGGTGCATGCCACCATGCCCAGCTAGTTTTTGTACTTTTAGTGGAGATGGGGTTTCACCACCTTGGCCAGGCTGGTCTCGAACTCCTGACCTCAAGTGATCTGCCTGCCTCAGCCTCCCAAAGTGCTGGGATTACAGGCGTGAGCCATTGCGCCTGGCCAGTGTTGAGAATATTTAGAGATGGATATTGTAGCTGTATCTGCCATCAAAGGAATTTTCTTGATCTCCACATAGTATAAAAAAGAAGACTGTTTATGCATTATATTTTAAGTAATTATACAAATAATTATTATTAGAACTTATCACTTTGAATATGAACAGTGAATTTAACAAGTATTTGAATTCTGTGTGTGTGTGTGTATATGTGTATACAAAGTTAGGAAACCTTTTATCTTAATATTTATTAAAAACAAAGTTTCGTTTCTTTAAAGAAAAGATTACCTTGGATTGTTCTAAAATTGTTCTATCATTTTAAAATATGGTCAGATCTATTTTAAATTACATTAAAATATTGAGTATTACATTTATCTATACTTTTAAGCATATACATTGTTTCATTGTAGATTTTAGGGAGGCAGTGTGGGCTCTGGAGCCAGGCTGCTTGTTTTATAATCCTGGATCTTCCATTTAGTAGCTGGATGACTTTGAGAAGGTTATTTAGATTTTCTCAATCTATTTTATCTGGAAAATGGGGATGATAATGGAACCTACCACATACGTTTATCTTGAATAGTAAGTGAGATAATATAAGTAATTCCTTTAGCATAGTACCTGCCACATTGTAAATAATTACATGGTAGTTACTGCTCTGAAAAACTGTAATTTCAGGTTATGTATGAAGGGAAGTTATTTGTGTTTTATGGTGTATGATTGTAACTGAATTTCCTCAGTTTGGGCCATGTTAGGATTTCAATTGTTTCAAGTTATAAGTGTCTTTAAAAATAAGGGTATTCCTTTAGGAAGTCCGAGTATGACATGTCTGTGATTTTGCTGTTTCATCAGAAATGGGAGATAAATCTCTGCTTACTCAAACTGTTGACCAAAGTAAATTATGCCAATCAAAAACTATTTGCTTTAAGATATAAAAGGCAAAAACTTCCTATTAGCATAGTGAAGTAGAATTTTTAAACTTTGTTATAATCTTAAATTTTCTTTAGTGTTGAAGATAGGTCAGTTTAACTATCATACATTTTTATTCACATAAACTCTGCCTCAAATGTAATAAACTTAGTATGAGTTATGTAAACTTTGGTCAATAGAGGTGTATTTCTTAGCATTTCCTTTTGAAAATTTCAGCTTTTCGAGGAAGTCTTGCAACTGAATGTCAAGTTACATTTATTACAATAAAATTTACACTTAATATAATCTGTAATGCATTAATATAATATGGGAACTTTTAAAGTATTCAATCTCTGTATTATTGTGTCCTATTTCCACATTTGGCCAGGATTCTCAATATGATTTAGGCGCAAGATGTGGGAAGAAAGAACTAAAGAACTAAATAATTTTTTTTTTAATGTTTTCTTATTGAATATGGGGAAAGATGAAATAAGCTTATCTGTCCAGTAAAGGCCATTGTGTGTACATAGGGATTGTTCTTTTTTTTCCCCCCCTTGACCTGTACTGATTTCCCAGATGTACCACAGCACCCTTAGTAGTGAAGCACTTGACTTCCAGTGAGTGGATTTTTTTTTTTTTTTTGCATGTTTTATATTGCAGAGTGAATACACTCTGTCTGATACTATGTAACTGTCTGATTATGTGATTTTTTTAAAATGCATTTTATGTGTTTTGTAAACTAGCTATATTTTTGGTCCATGTCTAGGTTGTAGAGTCGAATTGTGCATTTTGGCATCTTGAGCACAGCTGAGTTTTGTAAATCAGTCTCTCTCCTTGCACTTAGTTTTTGCTTTGGATCACTACCTAAAACTTACTATTGATTTAATACTAGAGCACTTAAGCATAGCTTTGACTTTTATTTCCTTTGATTTTTGTAGATTTTCAGGCTGAAGTACAATAAGGTTCTCTGTTCTTTACTAATGCAAAGATTGTATTCTGTGAATTTTGTTTGTTTAATACTTTTGATCTTTTGAAGAGGATGTAATTATTTGAGGTATTATGAAATGCATTGTGATTTGAATTAGATACTCTTTCGAGATGGAATTTAGCTCTTGTTGCCTAGGCTGGAGTGCAGTGGTGCGATCTTGGCTCACTGCAATGTCCGCCTCCTGGGTTCAAGCGATTCTCCTGCCGCATCCTCCCAAGTAGCTGGAATTACAGGCATGCGCCACCATGCCTGGCTAATTTTATATTTTTTTTCAGTGGAGATGGGGTTTCTCCATGTTGGTCAGGCTGGCCTCGAACTCCTGACCTCAGGTAATCTGCCTGCCTCAGCCTGCCAAAGTGCTGGGATTACAGGCATGAGCCACCATGCCTGGCCTCAGATACTCTGTTAATTAGATGCATTTAAAAATTTAACCCACCATTGCTGGCCTGAATAGTTGTATTTTTAGAGTGATTAATAAATATCATATACATGTTTAAAGTTACAAACTTTTTGCTTATTTTAAAATGCAGGATTCTTTTCCATTTAAAATTCCCTCTCTCTGTAAGACTTTTTGAGTATTCTGGTTACTCTAAACTGATTGGAGATTTAGAGAGAATTGAAAACTGTACTTCTGAAATGAAATTTTGGGGATGTCATTAAGCTTGATTTTTTTAGGTATTTTTTTTTTAGTGTGTATTATAAATTATTTTACATTGTCAGCGATAAAATGGAATACGTGGGATTTTTTAAAAATTTATTTTATTCATTTTTCTAAGGTAAAAACACTGTTTTGCTAGGCTTAATTTGACCATGTTGTAAAATTTATTGTATACCTTGAAAGAATCATTTATGAAAGATATTGAATTAGCTAGTATATACTCTGTCTTATGTAGTTTTTGATTAACAGTACACTTTTTAAATCATTAGCTCATTTGATTTTGCAAAGAAAAACAGGCAACCTAAGAGGCAGACAGAACAGGCATTACTTTTTTTTTTCTTTCTTTTTTAATTTTTGTTTTGCAGCTTCGGAATTGTAGCTCCAGTGGAATCAGTATCTTGTTAATGGCTAGTGAAAGAAATGAGTCTGAAGAAGGATGCCAGACTTTTTTGGCACTCGGTGCAGTATTTTTCCCATTATGTTACATCAGTGGTTCTTAAACTTCAGTGTGTTAGAATAACCTGAAGGGCTTATAAAACTATGGATTGCTTGCTCCACCCCCAGTGGTTCTGATTCAGTAGGTCTGGATTGGGACCTGAGAATTTTTATTTCTTAGAAGTTTTCAAGTGATACTGATTCTAGTGGTCTGGGGATCATACTTTGAGGACCACCGATGAACACTATCTCCCACCAACAAACCCTTAACACGTTATGCTCCTTTAGGTTATTAGAATTTATACATGCATTATCTCATTCTCATTTGATCTGTAAACTCTAAGTAGCTTTGCATGGAAAATGTTATCCTGATTTTATAGACGAGATAGTGAGTTTAGAAAGGCAGTGTGGTGGAATGGAGCATAGATTTGGAGTTGGCTAGACCTAAAGTCCAGATTAAATCTCTGCTCAAGGCTGGGCATGGTGACTTACACCGGTAATCCCAGTACTTTGGGAGGCCAATGTTGGCAGATTGCTTGAGTCCAGAAGTTCGAGACCAGTCTGGCCAACATAGGGAGACCCTGTCTCTACAAAAATATACAAAAATTAGTCGGGTGTTGTAGTGCGCACTGGTAGTCCCAGCTACTCAGGAGGCTGAGATGGGATCACCTGAGACTGGGACTTTGACGCTGCATCAGGCTGTGTTTGGGATATTGCACTACAGCCTGGGCAACAGAGTGAGACCCTCTCTCAAAAATAAATAAATACATCTCTGCTCAGCCACTTCTCAGTTATGTAGATACACTGCCTAACCTTAGTGAACCCTGTTTCAGCAACTCCAAAATGGGAGTAAAAATCCTAAATTTGGACAGTGGTTTTTTAGGTTTATTAAAAGTGTAGGTGAGGTCTTTTTTCAGATTATTGGTTGCCATCTGGGGATGATCCTCTTTCACCTCCTCTAGGACTTTTAGCATTGTCTGGAGACATTTTGGTGGTCACAGCTGGGGTGGTGGAGTGTGCTATTGGCTAGGGGTTTGAAGCCAGTGATGTTGCTTAACATCCTATATGGCACAAGACCCCTCCCCGTCAACGAAGAATTATCCCAAAATGGTGTGTAAAATGTCTGGTATATAATAAGTATAATATTTTATGAAAATCAGTACCTTTGCCCTCAGGTGTGATATTTAAGAAGGTCAACTTACCAATCAGTGATAGAGTTAGTCCTAATGTCTGGGTTTTCTGAATGCTGCTAGGCCAGTATTCTTTGTTTTAGAATAAGAGCTTTGTCCACAGAAGATATCCCTAATAACAAAAAAGGTTTATTTGCAGAGGGCTCATGTGTTCTTTGGCTGATTATGAAAGTGTTGCTTTGAACTTCTGTTAGAAAAGGTTGAAGATGTTTTCCAAGTGTTTTTAAGTATAATACTGTATGTAGTATTCAGAAGGATGTTTAAATTTTTTTTTAAATTTTGCTCGTAGTTTTTAAAGTAATCCTTTTTCCTTTAATTATGTAATTGTCGAACTGTTGGGAGTTACTTTTCTCTTACTATTTCGTTATTTAATGCATTCTTTGACCATATGCTTTTTTATTCTAAAGCTGCTTTTATTATAGTCAGATATGATGAAGTTAAATGTACAATGTAAAATTGCAAATTTCTGATGAGCTATACGAACTTCTTAAATATTTCTAGGTAAAGAAAATAGGGCTGACTCTAAGGTTCTCTGATCCATGTGTTGGCATTCTTTTCTAGGCCCTAAATTTGCTGCGCCAGCCTGTTGAATTAAAGTGCTTTATTTATCTAAATTAGAAACTTGTATTAAAGTGAAGTTTTAGAAAAAAAAACCAAAACGGAATGGAGTTTTAGGTTAGCCCAGAGATGGGAAGATGCCAAGGGGGTAACTTTAGTGGATTCTGAATTTTTTGGTTTTGTTTTGTTTTTAGGGCAGACAAATATAATTACGAAAGTGTTCTAGGAATAGATTGCTGTGATTTTTTTTCTGTTTGCGTGATTTTACAATTTGCTTTGCCTCTCTTTTTTGAATGCAGAATAAAATGTCAAGGCCTTATTTTTTAAAAAATTCTTAAGAAATTTAAGATTTGACGTTAACAGTTCTTTTTGAAATACAGAGGATATTTTGAGATACCAATTATTTAAGACAAATAGGACTCATTGTTACAATTCAGTTGAATAAGGCTTATGATGTTTATTTCAGTGTATGAATGAAAACTATGTGCTTATTGTACTTAAGAAAATTTCTTTTATTAAAAACATGACTAAAAAGAATTTTAAAAATCACCCATTGTCCTACTTCTGTGAAACTTAATGTTTTCATTTTAGCTTCCAGTTTTGTTCATATGCATGTACTTTCAAGCCTAGTTCATAAACTTGAGGGTGTTCTTTTTAAAAAATAATTTCCGTAGCACTTTGTCGTTGCCTTAATTATTTTAAATGGTGAAATCATCAGAAATATTTATTTTCCTGTACTTACACATTTATTAAACTTGTTTCCATTTTTTCTATTTTCTGATTTTTTTAATGGATTTAAGATGACCTAAATATTAGAGAAGATTTTCATGGTTTTGATTCATGAAATCATAATGTTATACAAACCCAACTGAAGTGTTAGAGCCTTGAAGCTTTTTCCCCCTAAATTACATATAGTAACTCTACTTGTATTTAATACTGAAAGCATATTTTACTTAAGTGAGACAAAGTAAAATTTAGCTGAATACTTTTGATCTATCAATTTCCTTTTCCTGTTGTAAGAATATTACATTGTATTGAAATTAAAGTGGATATAGAAGGTAATTAGAATAAACCGCCACATCATTTTTATAGTAAAGTGGTAATAACACTATTGCTTTCTGTTTTTTTAATCAAAAGGAGTATTGACTTGTAATGATGTTACTGTTCCCCGAAGCATGTTTTGAATGGTTTATATTTGCACAGTTGCCCAGGTAATCAGTGTGATATTAATAGATCAGTTTGCTATTTATTTGCATTTTTAATCAGTACTAGTATTTGTGCTAAAAAATTTTTCATTTGTTTTATCATAATTTTTAAGTGTCAGATACTAAAACAAATAACCTTAACTTTATTCAATTATAATTTTTTTTATCAATGAGGCGGTATTCATTTATTCATATAGTTAGAACAAAACAATATTTAAAATATTGAGGTAGAAACAAATTAGTCTCTTTTTAAATAAAAGCCAGATAACTTGTTAGACTACCATTTTTCCAAATGAGGTAAAATTGTTTCAACTCTTAAACTTAAGGAAATTTTGATCTAAGTGTGGTATATACCTTCTTGTGGGGTGCTAATGAACACAGGGATGGCAAAAAGAATTTTGTTTGTGAGTGTACGCATTTATGCTTTTTGGCAACCCAAGAAATACTCTTACATCTGAATATCTTCCATGGACTAGCTGTAGGAAATCTATATAAAATAAATAACTTAGTATACTGAAAGTATGACAGTTTTACATATCTATATTGTGGTTATGATTATATATAATACTGTAAAATATACTGAGATGCTGGTTATTAATACTATTTGGATTTTTTTTTAATACTGAAAAGGTTACACAGATTGTGATTATTGTGTAGTGTCCAAGAACTAAGGCCTACCATCTGTTACTCAAATGTATGAAAAAGTTAAGATAATTTAGTGATATAAGTGGTTTTGACACCACTGTTTTTGGAATAATCTAATTATGATTTTTATAAAGACTAATATCAAATTTTAAACTTTTGCAAAAATGAAACCTAATAGTTATACTGTTATTTATATTTTTCTATTAAAATACAGATACTGGCTGAGAACTAGAGATTGTGTAATAAACGCCTGGCCTTTAGTCATTTGGTTGTTTTTTTTGTGTGTGTTTTGTTTTTTTCTCAATTGTTTGGATAGTTAACTGGACATCATGTTTTAACTTGAGATATTAAGTTATACAAGATTTTGATATTTTAAACTAGTTTTCCTAATAGGCTGAGATATATAAGAATTCAGTATTACAGGACTCAATCAGGGAGCTGATTTAATAAGAATTTCTTAAAAATTTGTTTAAATGTTTTTCAAGTTCTTTGCTTCATCTTCTACAACTTAATTCTTGTCTGTATGCAAATTAGCTTCCCCATTTAAAATTTTGCTGTTGCATTTTAAGCCACTTATAGAAGTTGTTTCTGTAACTTTCACCCACAAGAATTTGGTCTTACCAAATTGTATAAGTCTTTAAAATTGTGTATTTGGCTTAATATTATAGAATCTGATTGATTTTAATTTACCTTGTTTTATTTATTATGTTGACATTTTCTTGAGAAATTTGTTATGCCAAATGATTAACATAATAATATTTAAGTTTAGATGCGGTTTTGAATTTACGTTTTCAAATGCAACTTTGTGTCTGTGGCCAATTTTTTTTTTTTTTTTTTTTACAAGAAACATCTTGCCAATTTTTAGATTAATCTGTGAGGAAAGTAGATTGCTTTACTAGAATCAGTTTGTAGACTTCGGTGAGAACTGAATTATAGGCTATGAAAAAAATACCTTTTGGGCCTTTCTGAATAGACATGTATACATAAATTATATCTCTTACATTAAGTGAGGCACGTATGTAGGTGAGATTTTTACCCGAATATTAAAAGTTTAAAAGTCATTACCTATTCTGTTTACTTAATAGTATTTAAAGGATGTGAAAGGTGTTATGTGTTTCTGTCCCTTGTTTTTATTCCTGTCTCTCCCATCTAACTATTGGCACTTTTATCTTCCCATGTGTTAAATTTGTATGTTTTAAAAGCTTATTTACTGGTTGAAATGGTTAACTTAGTTTTTTCTCTGAAGTTGCAGCCTAAATATTTTCTGTTTTTTTGTATGTCCTTTCAATATGAAAATTCTACAGCTAATCATAATTAGTAATTGTACTTTTTCACCATTACAATAATTGATTTCATAATAAAATGGTATCCCTTCGATAACAAGCATTTATAGGTAGTTTATTAAAACTAAGGGTGTTATCTATTCAAACCAAGCAGTACAGACTTACTCTTGAATCTGTTAATATATTTTACAATTGCATATTATTAAAATTTTAAATGATTTTGACTAGTATTTTAGTATATGTAATTTTAGATATTTTGATAATTCACTACTTGAGAATGAATTGTCAAGTAAGATTATAAAGTTGATGTAATAGTTAAAATAACCTTCTGTGGGAATAGGAATCATTTAATATTGTTAGATATTTATATTATTAGAACAATCTTCTATGATTCTTACTAATATAGTAATGAATGACAGACAATATGTTTGCTTTCATATTTAAAAATTCACGTGCATTTCTAGTTTATGTTTTTCTTTAGACTAAAATTCTGCAGCACTTAGACAAAGCTATTTTTACCAGTTGGAAAAAAAGTAAGTAATTTCCAACCAGTTTCCTGGCTTGCAGTATAGAATAAAGAGACTTGATTTTATTACATTAAAGCCAAATATAAAATGATGCAATCTAGCACACACTTGTTTGGAACTTTTCTCTTTTAAATATTCAAATTAAGAGGGCGTTGAAAGGTAGATTTTTGATTATTATTAGCAACTATAAAAGTTTTGCAGTTGGCTTATTGGAAAAAGAAAACTCCTTGCCAGAGACACATTTGTATTAGAACTTTGTTTTCTGAGTACCTTATGTATAGTAGGTTTCAAGTATTGGTGAATTAGTTCATGGTTAGGTCTGCATAATTACTGCATATGGAAATTTTGGAATCTTATTTTTTCAAAATGCAGCTATTGAGAGCATATGCACTAAATGTTACTAGATCTTTGTTTTTCAAAATACTGGTATCCCTTAACATCTTCTGCACTTTACCTGTTTGAATATCTTTTTTGCTGTAAAAATTAGTGGCCTTATGTCTTTCTGCATAATTATAAGAGTAGCCAAAACCTCTTTTAGGGTAATCACCTCTGGCAGAATAAATGATAAAAGCATAGCTTTTGTAAGCAGAATGATATTACAGAATCAACTTATAAATCTAACGTGGAATGTAAAGATGAGTATTAAAGGTGCTGTTTTAGGAACTTTATGGTATTGCCGGGTCAGCATTACGATTTTAACTTTTTACAGTTTTTCATATGCTTTTTTTGTGATTTTGTGTAGAAAATTAGTTGGCATTTGGCTTAGTTCAAGTATATGATGCTGTTGACAAGTATGTCTGACACATGTCATTGAACTAATAATATTTTTGAAAGCTGATAATGTAAGTTATATCTATATTTTGATTCTTCATTAGTGGTCAGTCTTAGATGTTTTTAGTGAGAGCAAAACTGTAGAGAAATGTGTGTGTGTGTGTGTGTGTGTGTGTGTATTTTAACAGCAGCAGAGTTCTGAAACAGGAAACCAGTCTTATCATATTCGTCCAGAGACCTAGGAAGAAGGTAATTGTTTGGTATACTCGTTAAAACCAGTTAGCTGGGCAACTTAAATTTTTAGAGGATCACAGATGTAGGCTTGAGCAGTTGTAGATACTTTCTTTTTTTTTCTTTTCTTTTTATTAAGATAGAGTCTCGCTCTGTCACCCAGGTTGGACTGCAGTGGTGCGATCTTGGCTCACTGCAACCTCTGCCTCCCAGGTTCAGGCATTTCTCCTGTCTCAGCCTCCTGAGTAGCTGGGATTACAGGCGCACGCTGCCATGCCCAGCTGATTTTTTGTATTTTAGTAGAGACGGAGTTTCACCGTGTTGCCCAGGCTGGTCTCGAACTCTTGAGCTCAGGTAATCTACCCACCTCGGTCTCCCAAAATGCTAGGATTACAGGCGTGAGCCACCATGTGTGACGATAGATTATTTCATAATTAATACCTGCTATGAAGAAAAGTTGATTAAAATAGTTGAGAAGTCTAGTGCACTGTCAGCTAATATACTAAATTATACTTTGGATTTTAGAGTATTGCTAACATTATCAGTGAGTGACTTGATATCTTCCTGAAGTTCTAATTTGCTTAACTTTAATCGAGGTTCAGAGCACCTTGATTGTTCCCTTAAAAATTAAATTTTGTAAAACTGTGTTTAATTTTCCTGTATCTGGTTTGGATAGATAGCTTTAAAAATGGTTCTTAAGTTTAATGAATTCAATTGGGAAAGTAAGTTAGTTCTATTTTAGATGTGTGTCACTGGAAATTATCTTTCCCTGTTTGTTATATGCACATTATTACAAAGTTGTAATCAGTGTTTTCATACTGTTCTCTGGTCTGCTTTTTTTTTTTTTTTTCACGAATACACTTTTTATTTGTCAACAGATACTTTTAAAGCTATAGAGGTAATATTTCATCAGGTGAGGCTAACTACCATGGTTTGCTTGCTATACTGTGTTAGGGTGATTTTCATTTTTTTTCTTTTATAAACAGTATAGTTGTGTATATGTTTATATAGTTTATTTTTGGTTTATTAGAATATATTGCTAGAGTGGGATTACTGGATTAAAGAGTGTACAGTATTTTAGTTTGTTTTTACAAGTTGCAGATTTGTTGCCAAATGAATCAGTTTGTAGTATTGCTAACGAGAAGAATTACTAGCAAGTCTTGATATTACTTTTGAAGAGTGTGATGATTCCATTTAGGAAGATATCTAAACTTCTATTTCAAAGCAAAAGTATGTGCAGATTTCTTACTCATGACAGATTCATATAATATAAAAACATGAAAGTTGTGAGGTCAGATTGTTTGGAGAAGTAGAAAACTTCATTAGAGTTTATAGATAGGCAGTCTTCCTTTCTGGTTTGGCACTGACAGCAGATTAACTAGAAACTGTTAGAAGGAACCTAAAATTTATGCTAAAGTCGATTTAAGTTAATTAATATGCCAGAATTCCTCCTTTTGCAATTTATTTATAAAAATACCATGTTGAGTTGCCTTGTAATGAGACATTTAAACTAAATTTAAATAACAGAATTCATGCACCATCTAATAACAACCCCTTATTTACGATTATAGAGTCCTTTTCAGTTTTATAGATATTTTCATGTATCCCATTTAGTCTTTGAAATAATTAGCGAAGAAGTTACACAAGTGATATTATCCTTATTTTACAGAAGAACAAAACAAAAATATATGTGGCCCAGAGACTGAGTGATTTACCTGAGGTTATGGGCTTGAGATTGCATAGCTGGAAGTAGAACCTTGGTCTTCTATATTAAATGACAATATTCATTAAGTTCTTAGCACAGGATTTGGTACCTAGTAAATATTTAAATGTTCCTGTGTTATTCCTGACTATTCCTTCTTTATTCTTAAAACCCCATTTTTTGAGCACTCTTCCTCTTAATATTTATAGTTCAAGCTTTGTACCTATGTACCTTTTTCCCTTTAGAAAATAAGATTTTAGGCTGCATTAATTTGATCTGTATAGGAATGATTATATGTTTTATATATTGGGACAAATTCCTCCTTTTTTTAATACTCTAAGTTCTAGGGTACATGTGCACAATATGCAGGTTTGTTACATATGTATACATGTGCCATGTTGGTGTGCAGCACCCATTAACTTGTCATGTACATTAGGTATATCTCCTAATGCTATCCCTCCCCCCTCCCCCCACCCCACAACAGGCCCCAGTGTGTGATGTTCCCCTTCCTGCGTCCAAGTCTTCTCATTGTTCTAGTCCCACCTATGAGTGAGAATATGTGGTGTTTGGTTTTCTGTCCTTGCAATAGTTTGCTCAGGATGATGGTTTCCAGCTTCATCCATGTCCCTGCAAAGGACATGAACTCATCCTTTTTTATGGCTGCATAGTATTCCATGGTGTATATGTGCCACATTTTCTTAATCCATTCTATCATTGATGGACATTTGGGTTGGTTCCAAGTCTTTGCTATTGTGAATAGTGCTGCAGTAAACATACGTGTGCATGTGTCTTTATAGTAGCATGATTTATAATCCTTCGGGTATATACCCAGTAATGGGATGGCTGGGTCAAATGGTATTTCTAGTTCTAGATCCTTGAGGAGTCACCACACTGTCTTGCACAATGGTTGAACTAGTTTACACTCCCACCAACAGTGTAAAAGTGTTACTATTTCTCCACATCTTCTCCAGTACCTGTTGTTTCCTGACTTTTTAATCATCACCATTCTAACTGGTGTGAGATGGTATCTCTTTGTGGTCTTTGCCTTTCTCTGATGGCCAGTGATGTTGAGCATTTTTTCATGTGTCTGTTGGCTGCATAAATTTCTTCTTTTGAGAAGTGTCTGTTCATATCCTTTGCCCACTTTTTGATGGGGTTGATTTTTTCTTGTAAATTTGTTTAAGTTCTTTGTAGATTCTGGATATTAGCCCTTTGTTAGATGGGTAGATTGCAAAAATTTTCTCCCATTCTGTAGGTTGCCTGTTCACTCTGATGGTAGTTTCTTTTGCTGTGCAGAGAAGCTCTTTAGGACAAATTGTTCTTAAATAATGAACAGTTGACACTTTTTCAACTGAAAAATTCAAGGAACTGCTCTTTCTGCTTTCTGCTCAATATGAATCTTCAATTTAGAAATGAGAGCCCATCATTAACAATTCAACATAGCTTATTAGAAAAAAAAACCTAGTAAGAAATGTAAAATCTTTGATTAAATGAGAAAGTAATAGAAGTTCATGAGATTTGTATTTAAAGCATACTTTCATTAGAAAAGTTGATAATATGGATTTAACTGTGACATAATTGGAAAATACTTGTTTAAACTTAAAATTTTAAAAGAAATGTAAATGCGATGTAACTTTTGAATCAGTTGCTGAGTTTCTTTTTTGCTCACAAGAACCCTAACTGTGTGTTGTTTGAAAACACTGATGGAAATCAGGGAAAAAGCTCCAAAAGTTCCTAGGAAATAAAACTAAGTGATAAAGTCCTGGTATCTGCTGACTTGCCTTCCATTCCTGTTCTCTTCTCTTCTTAATCTGATTTCATTAATTCTTTCACCCTGGCTACCGGTTTAAGTCAGTGTTTTATGAGTCACGCAGCTTCAGATTTTGCTTTTGAAGCTTTTTGTTCATTACCTCTAAAGCTGTATTATCACTTTCTATTTTATCATTCATATTTCATGTATATGTTATAGCTTCATATTGTTACTGCAGCTTTTAGTTAGCTATAATTTAAAAAATATCTGTGATCTGTGGAAATAATTATTCTTAAAATAGTTATGGCAGAAAAGTAGTTATTGGTTTGTAACACTGCATTTTACTGTATAAGTTGTTGAAGGATAAGCATACCTATATATTAAGCACTACAAAGAAACTTTTTACAATAGCTTTTAGCAAACCATCATAGTTAAAATAAGATTTAGTGTACATATCAGGAATACGTTCTTAATGAAATAAGATTTAGGGAGCTATTTTTAGTTACTATATCCTACTTGAAAATTGTAGTTAAATTTCTAGCATATACCCCATTAATTTAGATGCAAATACAGATTTGAGATAAGGTAGATACATTATTTAGATGTCAACTCAGAAGTTGTTCAAGAAAAGATATTTTGTTATTTAGATGTAACTTGGAACATATTTCTAGTGTTTCAAGTCATGATTGGATGCCTAGAACAGGCAATAAAAATTTACTTAGCTGGTAAGGATAGCCACATTATTTCAAATATAGTTTAGCTATATTATAGATTAAATTGATTTCTGTGGACAGACTTTAGAACTTAATTACATTTTTTTCTTTGGGAAGGTATTTGTTCTTTGGTGAGAAAGTATTCTTGTAACACCTAAGTCAAGACTGTCAAACATGGCATATGCAGTTTACCAATCAAAACAAACTAATCACTTAAAATCTGTGTATTTTGTTTTATTTGAATTATACCTCAATTAAAACAAATTTAGCATGTGGGAGGAAACTATCTACTATATCTGAGATCTCTTGGAGCTGTGGTAACCATCCAACTTAGGCAAAATAGCTAGTACCATGTATGCATTTCTATATATACAGAAATATACTGTATATTGTATATACAGTAATCACTGATATGAGAAAAATAATTTTTTAATCAGGAAATATTTTATCGCTAGTATATATTGAGTGCTTATTATGTGCTTTATATACATTGGACTCATTTAATCCTCAACACAACAACCCTATGTAGTTCATACTAGAATTATTCCCATTTAAAGACAGGGAAAGTGATGTTTAGAGAGGCTAAGTAACTTGCCCATGGCCAAAGTATTAGAACTGGGATTTGAACACGGGTAGCCTGATTCCTAAGTAAATGACCACTAACATTAAAAAGACATAAACATAGAGGTGTTTGTTACAATGTTTGTTATAATACCTAAAAATTGTGAACTAGTTAAATGTCCAACAGTAGTAAAATGGTTCATTAACTCACGGTACACCCATCAATATAATATTATATTGTCATTTAAAATTGTTTTCCCAATTTTTGTATTGGGAAAATATAATAAATTTTTGAAAAATGTAATAGGATATACTGTATGTATAATACAGTTATCACTATGTAACCAACATTTTTATTTCCATCAAAAATTAGTTAAAGAAATATAAATCTAAGAAGTGTAAAAGATACTACAATTGAGTACTAGATTTGTGTTAATATCTTTTATATTTATCTCTTGCATTTCCTATATTGGCCCTGTTTACTTTTAAAATAGTAAAAATCATATGCTCTATTTTAAAACTAAATGCTAGTTTATTAACCCAGGAATAATAGCTAACTATACATTCATATTTGATAAAATAAAAAGACACTCATCAGAAGGGATACATATGTATGCTAGTATATGACATTTTTTAAATCACATGAGTAATTTGTAATCATCATAGAAATATTAGAAATTACAAATAAGCAAAACACACACGCTGAAAATTTAGTGTTCCCAAATCTAAAACTCAGACATACTATTTTTTTCTTTTGGGATTGTATATTAGATATGTTCTTAAGTTACAATAAAATAAATACTTAAAAGGCAAATTGATATATTAAGGATTTCAAAGAGTAAAATTTTTTGTTAAGCTTTGATGTTCTTTAGAAAGATTAGGTTATTCCACAAGTCACTGTCATTGAAAGAAAAGTAGTTACAGTGGGGTCTTAGGGGATAAGGCATTACCATTTGTTCAATTGAGAGACAGCTATCACTATGTTTTAAGCATTGTTCATGTATTAGCTCATTTAATCCTCATAGCAACCTTGTATGATAGGTACCTTTACTAGCCCCATTCTACTTAGGAAGCAGGCACAGAAAGAGTATGTATTTTGCCTAAGGTGTCATAATAAGTGAAGCTGGAGTTCAAGTCCCAGCAAGTTGGTTCTAGACTGTATGTTATTAACCATTATGCCATACTGCTTGCAAGTAGATCTCTAGATGTCAGAAATACTCATCTTCCTCTGGTTACCTGGTTGTTATAAATCTTTATGCTTAATACTTACGTCATTATATGTAAATTTCATATTAAACACTCAACTTATTCAGAAGAATATCAGCTAAGTGTAGGTTAAGGCTGTTTTCTATCAGAAATCATTATATATATATGTATTCCTCAGTTCTTATGTTGTTTAGTTTTTCTAAAAGTATGTCAAATTTTATAACATACAGAGAAGTATAAATGTATATTAGAAAGATTTTGTTTATTTGTGTAATTTGTGGCATAAGAAATATTTGTCTCAAGATTCGGTGCTTGTTTAGGTAGTTGCTGGATCCCTTTTGGAAATGTCAGTAGATATTCATACTGTCTTTTGGAATTTTTTCAATTTTAACATTTTATTAGTAAATGTAATTACAGGTTAGTAAATCACTTTTATTTGAACCTGTTTCCTTTGAAAGTTTTATATTTTTATTTGGGAATAGAAAAACCTTAACCTCCTCTTGTTGGGCAGTATGGTGTAAAACGCTTGGGGTTTGGAGCTTCGTATATAATCTGGGTTCAAATTATAACTTACTTAATTTGCGCAAATTACCCAGTCTTTTTGACTCTCAATTTCTTTGTCTGTGAAATGTAGTACTATTTAGGATTGTTAGGATTAAATGAGAATATATTTGGCATACTGTCTGGCACATGATACTTAACAGGCACTAGTTGTCTACATCTTTCTAACTTATGGATGCCAATGTCTTGGGTAAAATCTCAAACTCTATGAGTAAGGAAGGTGAGAATTTGAGGAAAATGAAACCTTAAAAAGATTGAATTCCTAGACTCCATTTAAAGGAATAAATAGGTCATGAATAAGACTTGCTCTGCAAAGGCTTCCATGTTGATCCTGGTCTTTGACTCCTTATCTGTCTGATTAAATTGAATTTGCTGCCATGGCATCCTTAAAGCTGGACCTTACCTTGTCAGTCCTGCCTTCTCCATGTTGCTTTGTGTGTAAGCTTCACTGGACTGCTTGCTTTTTGCTGAATATTTTATGTATTTCCATATGTCTACTTTAGCCTTTGCTTGGAATGTTCTAACTGCTCTTGTTTCTTCCTCTGTTTACTGATTTCTGACTTAACTCTTAAGGATTATCTAATATATTACCTACTTGGTGAAGCTTTATCTGTGTCCCCACAGAATTAATCCTTCCCTCTTTAACTCTTAAGCTCTCTTATTTTTTATATAATAGGGCCTTTGGCACAATTATAGGTCTGTGTGTCTGTCTTCCCTAATAGAATAGGAAAGCCTTGAGGATAGTAGTCTTTGCTTACTTAGCCTTATATTATATTCTCAGTGCCCCTTGTACAAAACGTTCAATATATGTTTGAATGATTATGTGAATGAAGGAGGGGCCAACTGAGTTTACTTTAATGATTATCTAACACCCATTTATGTATAGTTATAGACTTGTCTGAAATGAGTTAAATCCTTTGCAACCTTTGCTACTATGCTTTGAATGTCTCTTACAAAACTCATGTTGAAATTTAATTGCCATTGTGATGGTGTTAAGAAATGGGACCTTTGAGAGGTGATTAGGTAATGGGATCTCTATCCTTATGAGTGGATTAATGCTGTTTGCATGGTAGTGCATGAGTTATCTTGGGAGTTTGGCCTCTGTCTCACGTGCTTCCTTACCTTCTGCCATGTGGTAACGCAACACAAAGATCCTTACTAGATGCTGATGCCATGCTCTTGGACTTCCCAGTCTCCAGAACCGTGAGCCAAATACATTTCTGTTCATTCTAAACTACCTGTTTTGTGGTATTCTAGTAAAGCAACATAAAACTTACTAAGAAAACTGGTAGCAAGAGTGTGATTGTTGCCATAACAAATACCTGAAAATGTGCAAATGGCTTGGGTTCTGGGTAGAGAAGGATGGAAGAGTTTGGATAAACAGGCTAGAAAAAGCCTGTGTTGCTGTGAATAGAGCACTAAGGACAATTCTGATGAGGATTCAGAAGAAGAGAGCTATAGGGAAAGTCTGGAACTTCTTAGAGACTATTTAAGTTGTCATGATCAAATGTTGGTAGAACTGTAAATAGTAAAGGTCATTCTGATGAGATCTCAGAAGTGAAGAACAAGATACTGGAAACTGGAGTAAAGGCCATCCTTGTTAAATAGTTGCAAAGTACTTGGTGAAATTATGTTCATGTCCTAGGACTTTATGGAATGCAGAATTTAAGAGTGATGAACTAGGTTTTGCTGCAGAAGAAATAACTAAGCAGTAGAGCATTCAGGCTACTGGATGGCTCCTTTTAACCACTTAAACTAAGCTGGGGGAAGGGAATGACCTGAAGACAGAAATTATAATTAAAAGAGAGGCAGAATGGAAATACTTGGAAAATTTGCAGCCTGGCCATAGTAAAGAATGCAAAAGGTATGTTTAAGAGAGCAAACTAAGGCTGTGGCCCAGGAACCATTTGCTAAAGAAATTAATATGCCTAGAAGAGAGCCAGGTGCTATTTATCAAGACAGTGGAAAAAGACCCCAAAGACATTTTGGAGATCTTTGAGGCTGCCTGCCCCATCACAGGCCCAGAGCTCTAGGACGGCAGAATGGTTTGTGGCTCAGGTGGTCCTTCACAAGCTTGCTGCCCAGGACTACCTCAGCTCCCCATATTTCAGCCCAGTGGGCCTTGGCTGTCCTAGGTCTGGTTCAGAGGGGCCCAGGTGTGGCTTAGGCTACTGCTGATTACTCAAATGGTAAACCTTGGCAGCGTCTATATGGTGCTAATTCTGCGGGCTCACAGGATGAAAGAGCTGTAGGAGACATGGCTACCACCACCAGGACTTCAGAGGATGATGGGGATAGTCTGGGAGAGACTTGTCACAGACTTCGAGCCTCTACAGAGTGGAAATGTGGGATTGGAGTCAGTACAGAGAGTACCTGCTAGGGCATTGCATAATGGAGCCATGGCAGCAGGCCACCACCGAGGCTTCAGAACTGTAGAGCTACTGGTATGCAGTGTGACCCTGGGAGAACTTGAGGCTTGAGACTCTAACCTGTGAAAGCTGCATGGGCTCAGTCCAGCAAAGCCATGGAGGTGGGGCTTCCCAGGGTCTATTGGGATGAAACGAATGTATTTTGTAGGTGAGAAGGGCATGAGTTTTGGGCAGAATGCTATGCTTTGGATGTTTCCTTCAAAACTCATGTTGAAACTTCATTGCCATGTGGCATTATAAAGAGGTGGAACCTTTCAGAAGTGGTTAGGTTATAAGGGCTTTGCCTTCATTAATGGATTAATGCCATTATTGCAGGTGTGGGTTAGTTATCTCTGGAGTTTGGCCCCCTTTTTCTCTATCATGTGCTCATGCCCTCTTTTGTCATGTGATGTCTTCTACCATGTTATGATGCATCCAGAAGACCCTCACCAGATGCAGCCCCTTGATCTTAGACTTCTCAGCTTCTAGAACTGTGAGTGAAATAAACTTATTTTCTTTATACATTATCCCATCTGTGGTAATTATTAATTAGTATTTATAGTGCAAGGATAAATTCAAGTTTAGCCCTCATTAGAATGACCACATTTCAAGGAAGGGGCTTTGTACTTCTGTGCATTTCTATAAGGATAAAAATCTTAATTATATTCTCACTGAAATTAATGGTTTAGGTTAGGTAAGGTTGTTAGTGCTAATAATTATTTCTTTTAATAAAATATTCCTAGTTGTATTAAAAAAACATAGATGATTTGAATTTATATTTTTTGACCAAAATATATTTGTAATTTTGAGTAGGAATTCCAGAGTATTGGTAGCTGTAACCACTTGGGGTTTCCTGCTACTGCTTCTGGTGCCTCATTTTTTCTGATGTCTTCCATTTTCTTACATTTGTCTTCTAAGGTGGAGTTGAGATTATTCAATTAAGATTATTTCACGGTAGCGCATGGTGGCTCACGCCTGTAATCCCAGCACTTTGGGAGGCCGAGGTGGGCAGATCATGAGATCAGGAGGTCAAGACCATACCTGCTAACATGGTGAAACCCTGTCTCTACTAAAAATACAAATAATTAGCCGGGCGCGGTGGTGGGCACTTGTAGTCCCAGCTACTCGGAAGGCTGAGGCAGGAGAATGGCGTGAAACCGGGAGGCGGAGTTTGCAGTGAGCTGAGATGGCGCCACTGCACTCCTGCCTGGGTGATGGAGGGAGACTCCATCTCAAAAAAATACCAAAAAAACAAAAAAGATTATTTCACTTTAGGCCTCTGCTGTCTTCTGCTTTCTTTTTTTTTTTTAGTGAATGGATATAATATCCCAATACATTTTGATAATTGAACAACAGCTACATTTTTAAGTGGGGCTGCTTTCTTCTTCTTATTTTTTAAATTCCTTTTTCTTAATTTTTTAAAAAACAGAGATTGGCTAAGAGTTGGGACAGCTTTCTTATGTGAGAATAGTAGATGACAGCAAATATTTGTGATGTTAAAATGATAATCCTAATAGTTTTCTTTTAGAATCTTTATAATAAAAATGCTTTGAGGCTGAGGGTGAATTTATATGTTTCTAAAGAGACAAAAAATGTTCCTGGGACATAGTAAATGTTATTTAAATCTTAGATTTTTTTTTAGTATAATTTTTGGGTAGAAATTTGGCATTAAAAAATGCATACAGAGCTTTTTCTAAGTCATACAGGGCAAGACAGCATTTTGTCATGGCAATTAGTAAATAGACTCAGATAATTATAAAACATCTAATTTTAAAAATTTATTACAGAAACGGTACAGGTACATTGTGGCAAAAATAGAAAATACAAAACAAGCAAATATGAGAAAAATATACATGCCGCCACCTACATATTACTTTCAGTACTTTAGTTTATAATCTTTTGTCTACATATGTCTATATGGATATATATATGTATTCTTTTATCCAAATGATATTGCATTGTACATTCTGTTTTGAAACCTGCCTTTTTAAGTCATTTACATCGACTTTTCCATTTCAGTAACTTTTCATCTTATATAATGCCCGGATCACATTAAAATTTTTCCAATTAGCTCAAAAATTCCTTTATGGCTGGTTTGGCTAAAACAGTATCCAGGTCAGCATTGCACCTATGAAATTGGCTGTTAGGAACCTTATATCTTTAAAAATTAAGGGCAGCAACCCATCCTCCCGCTTCCCCCACCTCTCACCCACCTCCTACCCTTTTTTTTTTTTTTTTTTAAAGATACTGGCTTGTTGAAGAGAGAATGGATCATGTCCTACCAATTTTCTGAATTTGTCCAGTTTGCTGTCTCATAGTGTCATTTAGCTTGTTTATCCTATGTATTTCCTATAAATTAAAATTTATATCTGAATCCTTGGTGGATTTGAGTTGGAGATCCTTAACTATCAAAGATGATACTGTGCCTTTGTATTGCATATCAGAAGTTACATGATCCTTACTTGATTCATGATGAGGAGATAGATGGCCACTGAAATTGGACCATGACAGTCTTTTCTGCCCATTGTTCAATTATATTTATCTCTTGACATTAGAAAGTATTTTAGGTAGTAGTATTTTGGTGCTGTAGGAAAGTTCATTTTCTCATCAACCACTCACCTATTGGTTTAACACCATTTGTTGATCTTTGAGTATATCAGTAATTTTATTAGGGTTTGCAAAATAAGACTTTAAATTCTATTCTTTTACAATATTAATTGATGTTTTTTGGTAAGACAGAACTTGTGAAATGGGACTATTTAGTTGTCTTTAAATACAGTCTCTATAGGAAAGACAAAATACTTAAATCTTTCTCTTTACCATTTTTCAAAGTGAAGAACTATTCCATTAACCACCTCAAAAGGTGATAAATGAAAAGGGTGTTTTTAGTTGTTTTAACTTTTTTTTTTTTTGAGATAGGGTCTTATTCTGTTGCCCAGGCTGGAGTGCAGTGATGCAGTCATGGTACACCAAAGCCTCAATCTCCCTGGGCTCAGGTGATTCTCTCACCTCAGCCTGGGACTAAAGGTGTACACCACCACAGCCAGACAATTTTTTTTTTTTTTTTTTTTTTTGTAGAGATGGGGTTTTGCCATGTTGCCCAGGCTGGTCTCAAACTCCTGGGCTGAAGGAATCCACCCACCTCAGCCTCCCAAAGTGCTAGGATTATTGACGTGACCCACAATATCTGGCCTTAACTTTTTTCTTTTGAGTGTCTTTATAGACTCAAGGACTTTTATTTAATTCAGGATGTTTTAATATACTACCATTTAAATGTTTTCTTTGATGCTCAGATTGTCACAGCTAGTCATTTGGACCTTTATACCACCTCCTATGTCCATTTGATATAGGCTGTTAATCTCTGTAAGCCTTCCTTGTTCTCTTGGAATGAAAAGGTATCCCAGACTCACCTGTACCTTCCCTACTCCAGAGCTGGCATTAATTCTTTTTCCAAGGAGTTTGGTACCTTTTGGTTTATTATAATATTAGAGATGAAAATCTGTGTTCTAGGAATATTTATTACTGCTATAATGATGTTGCTTTTAGGCCATTTCAGAGAAAAGACCTAGAAAACAGATTTTTATAGACATGAATTCATACTGATATTTTTAGTATTTTACATGATTTCTTGATTTTACAATATTATCTCTGTTTTCTTACACTTATTATTATGAACCTTAAAGTCATTAGCATAACTTCTTTGCTTATTTCTACAATATAAAGAAAATAGTCCTGGTGCGGTGGCTCACGCTGTAATCCCAGCACTTTGGGAGGTTGAGGCAGGTGGATTCCTTGAGCTCTGGAGTTCAAGACCAACCTGGGCAGCACGCTGAAACCTTGTCTTTACAAAAAATTAGCTGGGCATTGTGGCATGTGGTTGTATTCCCAGCTACTCAGGAGGCTGAGGTGGGAGGATCACCTGAGCCCAGGAGGTCAAGGCTCTAGTGAGCCATGATCATGCCACCACACTCTAGTCTGGGTGACAAAGGGAGACCCTGTTTCAGGGGAAGGAAAAAAAAAGATAAAATTGTTTGAGGAGGCTTTATGTAGTGGCTCATGCATGTAATCCTGGCACTTTGGGTGGTCGAGGTGGGAGGATGGCTTGAGCCCAGGAGTTTGAGACCAGCCTGTGCCACATCATGAGACCTGGACTCTATTTAAAAAAAAAAAAAAAAAAAGAAAGTATAGGAAATAGTTTGAAGATATCAATAATGATATTACTGGAATCGGTAAAACTCTCAAAAGAAATGAAGTTTCTTCCTAGTTTTTATTTTGTTTAGAATAGTTCCTATCAAGAAGTGTAGTAAAGTGCAGTGTCCAAATAGCCCTTGTAACAAAACCTTTCTCTTTCTCCTGGGTGCCAATTTGACATTTAATCAGTTTTGTTTCTAGCAATGTTCAATGTATGAGATTATAAGTCTTTTTTTCTTTATATCACAGGAATCCTGCTGCTGCCTGTTCTTGCTATGCTTTTCCCTTTTTCTTCCCTTTCTCTATGAAGCATCCATTTTTATTAGTTTCTCATTTATCACTGAGGCATGCGTATGTGTATTGAGGATGTTGACATTCAAGCAAATATATGTGTTAACATTCTTTTTGCCCTCCCTTATACAAAAGATATACCCTGTATACTCTATTGGGCAGTTTTTTTTCCTTAAAATATTCCGTAGATCTCTCCAGTTAGCACAGTTATCTTATAGATAGAGCGTATAGTATACATATAACCTTTTCTTAAACTATGCTATTAAAATAATAGCTTTCAGTAACTCGATAATTATTTTTGGATTGAAAATACTACTGAAATCAACTCAATAATGTGAAAGCTGCAGAAAGAAAAAGACCTAGAAAAGGGCATTGGATTAGGTCAACTTTGAATTTTATTTGGAAGATAAATGAGTCCGGAAGGGAGTGGGCGGGGATTATTGGAGTTGGTCTTAAAAGGAGGCATTAGGCAGATTATTGGCTGGGCTAGTGTGAAAGGTCTGTCAGAAAATCATGAGATTAGGTTGATATAGCTCAAAAAATGAGAGCTGTTGTGATGAGTGGGTAAGAATCATAAAAGTGTAGAGTGTTGATGATTTTTATAGTTTATAAATGGTTCTTGAGTGTAAAGGTTTGTTTTTATGCTAGCTATAGTCTGTAACATAATTGACTATAATAGGCATGCTAAATATCCATGACAGTTGACCCTTGAACAACATAAGGGATATGGGCACCTACCCCTGTGCAGTTGAAACTTCACATGTAACTTTTGGCCCCCCCAAAACTTAACTATTAATATTTAGCCTATAGTTGACTGGAAATCTTACTGATAATATAATGTTCATTAATACATATTTTATGTATGTGTTAGATAGCATATTTGTATAATAAGCTACAGAAAAAATATTAAAATCATAAAGAAGAGAAAATATACTTACTGTTCATTAAGTGGAAGTGGATCACCATGAGGGTCTTCATTCTCACTGCCTTCACTTTGAGTAGGCCGAGGAGTAGGAGAAAGTGGAAAGGTCGGACTTGCTGTCTCATGGGTGGCAGAGGTAGAAGAAGGTCCACATACAAGTGGTCCCACACAGCTGAAACCGGTTTTGTTCATTGGCCAACTGTAGTTTGATTGAAAGTAAGAATAATAAATAAGTTTCTACTTCAGTTCAGTATTATCAAGTCATAGATAGCAAGGGCTGGAAGAAACCTTAGTAGTAATCTCTTTGAGTCTAATTATGTAGAATATGAAACTGCGGTCTAGAAAGGTTAAGTGACTTGTCCAAATTACACAACTAGTTAGAGACATAGCCAGCTCTTAATTCTGACTTCCAGATTTTCACTGTGTCTTCTTTTTTCTACAGCATGTTGCCTTAATTTTTAGCCATGAAAAATTAGAAGTTGAACTCTTGTCTTTTCAGGCAGGTGCAGATTTTGGGGTTTTGTTTTGAGTTTTGATTTTTGACCTAAAGTACTTTAGTTCTGTGATTTATAAAGCACGAGTTTTCTGTTTTTCTTATATACATGAATACTGTAAATATGGAAGTTACCTTTTATCTTTACCAGTATTACACATAAATGGTTATACATAAATACATTGACCACCTTTTATTACTCCAACTATGGTGGGGAAAGCTTTCTTTTCATAACTAGCTTATGTTTTAAAATGTATACTTTTAGTTTGATTGCTGCATATTTCAGATATTTCTTTCCTTAACTAAAGTACTCAGATATTTATCCAAACATTATTGCTATGGGATTTCCTGCAGAAAGACTTGAAGGCGTATACAGGAACAATATTGATGATGTAGTAAGGTAAGAATGCTTTGATTTTCTATTTCAAATATTGATGTTTATATTCATGTTGTATTTTCGTTTAGAAAAGATTTCTAAACCACAGAAAAAGATACTTTGTGATGTAAACTTTGTTATTGTAGTGCTCTATAATCATTTTTTGGCTTACTGTACCTAATGGACTTCAGTGGGATACAGTTCATTTGATAAGAACTGACCTTAAACATAATCAGGTACTTAGGTGATATCATTTCTTGGACTCCATAAAATGCCTGTCACCAGGTTTAATACCTGAATTCCATTACAGTGTGATTGTTGTCTTATTTCATAATTGGGGATTAGGCTTAAAATCCTAGAGTGTATTTATTCAGTTAAATTTATTCACATTAAGATGTAGATGACTAATACTGATTCTTATGTAGACCAAATTTTAAGGTACCACTGTGCATAAGTATACCAAGTACTTGAAGAAGTATTTGGTTGTTAAAAGATATATAGAAAGGAATCGCTGGGTGTACCAAGGCTAATCAGTTTCATAATTTTGCATAATTTTCTAAGTGCAATTATCATTTAGTTTAGAACAATTCTCAAGACCCACGTAAATATTACTTTTAAAATATACAGTCTTAAGAATTTGTGGCATATTTTATGAGAAGAAGAATTCATGTGTGATGTACAAATAGTCTTAACATTTATATTGCCTAATTTCAGAGCAAAAATATGTATGTATGAATAAATTAACTGTAAATTGTCAGTAGGAACCTTGAGAATTCGTGGCGTAATTTATGAAAGAAGGAATTCACGTCTGATGTGCAAATATTCTTAACATATTTTTTCATTTCAGAGCAAAAACATATGTGTATTAATAAATCAACTGTAAATTGTCAGTAGGAAACTTAATGGCTTTAAAAGTTAAAATTTCAAGCCAGACATTGTGGTGTGCTCCTCAGGTCCCAGCTACTTGGGAGGCTGAGGTGGGAGGATCACTTGGCTGGAACCCCCAGGTAGAGGGTAGAGGCCAGTCTGGTTAACACAGCGAGAACTCATCTCTTAAAAAAGTTAAAATTCTGGATTATTTCCTTTACACTCTTTCATTAGTATCTTTCCTGGAGATTTTCAGTTTAAATACTTGGTGATTATGACAATTAGATGTTAAAATGGATGGGAAAGTACTTTGTAACTTATAAAGCGTTATGCAGGTGTAGACTCCTTTTATAATAGTTGTGTAAGTATATGAGACAACCTACATTCTTTTATGAGCTAGCTATAAGTTTTAGCAACTTGCTTTGAACCACAGTAGATTTACAATTTTTTGTAGTATTGAGTTGTATTCATTTAGAATTTTGTAATATATTCAAAATCAAATTTTTGTACCTACAAAAACTACAAAAAAAATCCCCCTAGTTTTTATAGTTTCTATTAAAATTATAGCCAGTACATAGGGATGCCAGAAGGACTGTTTAAGAAGCTGAAAATAGAGAAATGAATTTATCTTCTCATAGTTAGGCAGGGCACAGTAGAAGGATGCTTAACATTGCAAGCTGATGGGAACAGCAGGTTGATATAGCTTGTGATAACACTTCTAAAGAAAAAGCAATGAGCCATAGAAAAAAGAAACAGAGGATACATTTTGAATTAAGAAAGATGGTGAATCTGGGAAACAAGCAGTACAGTCACCAGACGTGTATTCTCTGCTATGGTACAGAAGTGTTTATCAGGCCTCTTTATGCCCTGCATGATATATCCCACAAGATGACCTACTTCACATTATTTTAATTCTGTGTTCAACTAAGCACTAATTCAACCCAGCCAGTTTAGTACTCATACCAAAAAAGAGTGAGCACTCTGAATAGAGGGCAGGTTTTCTGATTATGGTGAGAATATCTTTGTGGTAAATTAATCTGGTGTGCTAGTTTTTACGTTGGTCTCTTCTGAGTGTCATTAGTCACTGAGGCTGATTGATCATCTTTTAGGTTACTGATAAAAGTTCCTGTACAGCTGATTATCAGACCTTAGATTGCAGTAACTTCACCAAAAAAATACTTTGCTGGGAAGCATTTTGGTCCTTCTATTTGATTCATAACTCTTACCTTTATGCCTCTGAATGAAAAGATTCACATATTCAGTTTGTAATTAGTAATCAAGGCTGAGGTTTATTCTATCTAGCTTCACGATATATCTAGTTTGTTTTGTCTAGCCATATGATTTCTTCAAATCTGCTATGTCTAAAAAAAAAGTTTTATGTATCCAGATTAATACTTAGCCAGTGCTTCCTTAGCCAGTGGATCTTATCACCTCTTAACTATTGATAGCATGTCAACATGAAGAATTATCTGCTGAATATAGTAGCTTTGCTGTCCTTGTTTCCTTTTGTCTCATTCTTTTTTGAGAAAGCTTTGATAGCCTTCTATTGCCTAGGCCCCTCCTCTTCTTTTATGAGAGAAAGGATGAACAGTGACCAGAAATTAAGGGTTTGTTTTTTTTTTTCTATCAACTAAAATGGAAATAAATAATTCCTAAGTAATTTGTCTGTTAGGATTAAAGTCTTCAAGAGAATGGCTGTGCCTAGTACCTAAGTGATTAATTTCCTTGATTGGTTTACATTATATTGAGGATATTAGTAATCAGTAGTGATTCCTTTTTTGGTTCAAAGATGATACTGTCACAGTGAAAAGTGTTTTTACAATTTTTGTATACTTAATTTTTCTGTAACAAAAGTATTTTCAGTTGGATTTTTCTCTGCCCTCTCTATTAGAATGCCCAAAGAATATTTAAAGTTATCCTTTTCTCTCTTACTGCATATTTTTTCCTGTGATTTTTACCCAAACAGAAAATACTCTGCAGAGATTAGACTTGGTTATTGTTGTACTACATCATTGCTTTGACTAAAATAAACTTAGATTGCAAATGCTTTCAGGCTTACATTGCTCAATATATATATATTTTTTGGTAATATAAAACATTGTTTTATTCAGATAATTGATTATTCTGTAATATGTATGTTAATTTTTTTAAATTATACTTTAAGTTCTAGGGTACATGTGCACAACTTACAGGTTTGTTACCTATGTATACATGTGCCATGTTGGTTTGCTGCACCCATTAACTCATCATTTACATTAGGTATTTCTCCCAGTGTTATCCCTCTCCCATCCCCCCACCCCACGACAGACCCCGGTTTGTGATGTTTTCCGCCCTGTGTCCAAGTGTTCTCATTGTTCAGTTCCCACCTGTGAATGAGAACATGCAGTGTTTGGTTTTCTGTCCTTACAATAGTTTGCTCAGAATGATGGTTTCCAGCTTCATCCATGTCCCTACAAAGGACGTGAAACTCATCCTTTTTTATGGCTGCATAGTATTCCATGGTGTATATGTGCCACATTTTCTTAATCTATTCTATCATTGATGGACATTTGGGTTGGTTCTTTGCTATTGTGAATAGTGCCACAGTAAACATATGTGTGCATGTGTCTTTATAGTAGCATGATTTATAATCCTTTGGGTATATACCCAGTAATGGGATGGCTGGGTCAAATGGTATTTCTAGTTCTAGATCCTGGAGGAGCCACCACACTGTCTTGCACAATGGTTGAACTAGTTTACACTCCTACCAACAGTGTAAAAGCGTTCCTATTTCTCCACATCCTCTCCAGCACCTGTTGTTGCCTGACCTTTTAATGATCACTATTCTAACTGGTGTGAGATGGTATCTCATTGTGGTTTTGATTTGCATTTCTCTGATGGCCAGTGATGGTTAGCATTTTTTCATGTGTCTGTTGGCTGCAGAAATGTCTTCTTTTGAAAAGTGTCTGTTCAAATCATTTACCCACTTTTTGATGGTGTTTGATTTTTTTCTTGTAAATTTAAGTTCTTTGTAGATTCTGGATAGTAGCCCTTTTGTCAAATGGGTAGACTGCAAAAATTTTCTTCCATTCTGTAAGTTGTCTGTTCACTATGATGGTAGTTTCTTTTGCTGTGCAAAAGCTCTTTAGTTTAATTAGATCCCATTTGTCTATTTTGGCTTTTGTTGCCATTGCTTTCGGTGTTGATTAATCATGAAGTCCTTCCCCATGCCTATGTCCTGAATGGTATTGCCTAGGTTTTCCTCTAGGGTTTTTATGATTTTAGGTCTAACATTTAAGTCTTTAATCCATCTTGAATTAATTTTTGTATAAGGTTTAAGGAAAGGATTCAGTTTCAGCTTTCTACTTATGGCTATCCAGTTTTCCCAGCACCATTTATTAAATAGGGAACACTTCCCCCATTTCTTGTTTTTGTCAGGTTTGTCAAAGTTCAGATGGTTGTAGATGTGGTGGTATTTCTGAAGCCTCTGTTCTGTTCCGTTGGTCTATATCTCTGTTTTGGTACCAGTACCATGCTGTTTTGGTTACTGTAGCCTTGTAGTGTAGTTTGAAGTCAGGTAGTGTGATGACTCCAGCTTTGTTCTTTTTGCTTAGGATTGTCTTGGCAATGCAGGCTCTTTTTTGGTTCCACATGAACTTTAAAGTAGTTTTTTCCAATTCTATGAAGAAAGTCATTGGTAGCTTGATGGGGATGGCATTGAATCTATAAATTACCTTGGGCAGTATGGCCATTTTCACCATATTGATTCTTCCTATCCATGAGCATGGTATGTTCTTCCATTTATTTGTGTCCTTTTATTTCATTGAGGAGTAGTTTGTAGTTCATGAAGAGGTCCTTCACATCCCTTGTAAGTTGGATTCCTAGGTATTTTATTCTCTTTGTAGCAATTGTGAATGGGAGTTCACTCATGATTTGGCTCTTTGTCTGTTATTGGTGTATAAGAATGTTTGTGGTTTTTGCATATTGATTTTGTATCCTGAGATTTTGCTGAAGTTTTTTATCAGCTTAAGGAGATTTTGGGCTGAGACGATGGGGTTTTCTAAATATACAGTCATGTCGTCTGCAAACAGGGACAATTTGACTTCCTCTTTTCCTAATTGAATACCTTTATTTCTTTCTTTTGCCTGATTGTTCTGGCCAGAACTTCCAACACTATGTTGAATAGGAGTGGTGAGAGAAGGCATCCCTGTCTTGTGCTGGTTTTCAAAGGGAATGCTTCCACTTTTTGCCCATTCAGTATGATATTGGCTGTGGGTTTGTCATAAATAGCTCTTATTATTTTGAGATACGTTCCATCAATACTGAATTTATTGAGAGTTTTTTAGCATGAAGGGCTGTTGAATTTTGTTGAAGGCCTTTTCTGCATTTATTGAGATAATCATGTGGTTTTTGTCTTTGGTTCCGTTTATGTGATGGATTATGTTTATTGATTTGCGTATGTTGAACCAGCCTTGCATCCCAGGGATGAAGCCAACTTGATCTTGGTGGATAAGCTTTTTGACATGCTGCTGGATTCAGTTTGCCAGTATTTTATTGAGGATTTTCTCATCGATGTTCATCAGGGATATTGGTCTAAAATTCTCTTTTTTGTTGTTGTGTATCTGTCAGGCTTTGGCATCAGGATGATGCTGACCTCCTAAAGTGAGTTAGGGAGGATTCCCTCTTTTTCTATTAATGGGAATAGTTTCAGTAGGAATGGTACCAGCTCGTCTTTGTACCTCTGATAGAATTCAGCTGTGAATCTGTCTGGTCCTGGACCTTTTTTGGTTGGTAGACTATTAATTATTGCCTCAATTTTAGAGCCTGTTACTGGTCTATTCAGGGATTCAACTTCTTCCTGGTTTAGTCTTGGGCGGGTGTATATGTCCAGGAATTTATCCATTTCTTCTATATTTTCTAGTTTATTTGCGTAGAGATATTTATAGTACTCTCTGATGGTAGTTTGTATTTCTGTGGGATCGGTGGTGATATCCCCTTTATCATTTCTTATTGTGTCTATTTGATTCTTCACTCTTTTCTTCTTTATTAGTCTTGCTAGCACTCTATCAATTTTTTTGATCTTTTCAAAATACCAGCCCCTGGATTCATTGATTTTTTTGGAGGGTCTTTTGTGTCTCTATCTCCTTCAGTTCTGCTCTGATCTTAGTTATTTGTTGCCTTCTGCTAGCTTTTGAATGTGTTTTCTCTTGCTTCTGTAGTTGTTTTAATTGTGATGTTAGGGTGTTGTTTTTAGATCTTTCCTGCTTTCTCTTGTGGGCATTTAGCACCATAAATTTCCCTCTACACACTGCTTTAAATGTGTCCCAGAGATTCTGGTACGTTGTGTCTTTGTTCTCATTGGTTTCAAAGAACATCTTTATTTCTGCCTTCATTTCGCTATGTACCCAGCGGTCATTCAGGATCAGGTTGTTCAGTTTCCATGTAGTTGTGCAGTTGTGAATTAGTTTCTTAATCCTGAGTTCTAATTTGATTGCACTGTGGTCTGAGAGACAGTTTGTTGTGATTTGTTTTCTTTTACATTTGCTGAGGAGTGGTTTACTTCCAACTATGTGGTCAATTTTGGAATAAGTGTGATGTGGTACTGAGAAGAATGTATATTCTGTTGATTTGGGCTTGAAAGTTCTGTAGATGTCTATTAGGTCTGCTTGGTGCAGAGCTTAGTTCAAGTCCTGGATATCTTTGTTAACCTTCTGTCTCGTCGATCTGTCTCATATTGACAGTGGGGTGTTAAAGTTTCCCATTATTATTATGTGGTAGTCTAAGTCTCTCTGTAGGTCTCTAAGGACTTGCTTTATGAATCTGGGTGTTCCTGTATTGGGTGCATATATATTTAGAATAGTTAGTTCTTCTTGTTGAATTGATCCCTTTACCATTATGTAATGGCCTTCTTTGTCTCTTTTGATCTTTGTTGGTTTAAAATCTGTTTTATCAGAGACTAGCATTGCAACCCCTGCTTTTTTTTGCTTTCCATTTGCTTGGTAGATCTTCTTCCATCCCTTTATTTTGAGCCTGTGTGTGTCTCTGCATGTGAGATGCATCTGCTGAATATAGCACACTGATATGTCTTGACTCTTTCTCCAATTTGCCAGTCTGTGTCTTTTAACTGGAGCATTTAGCCCATTTACATTTAAGGTTAAAATTGTTATGTTTGAATTTGATCCTATCATTATGATGTTAGCTTGTTATTTTGCCTGTTAGTTGGTGCAGTTTCTTCTAGCATCGATGGTCTTTACAGTTTGGCATGCTTTTTGCAGTAGCTGGTACCAGTTGTTCCTTTCCATGTTTAGTGCTTTCTTCAGGATCTCTTGTAAGGCAGGCCTGGTGGTGACAAAATCTCTCAGCATTTGCTTGTCTGTAAAGGATTTTATTTATCCTTCACTTATGAAGCTTAGTTTGGCTCGATATGAAATTCTGGGTTGAAAATTCTTTTCTTTAAGAGTGTTGAATATTGGCCCCCTCTGTCTTCTGGCTTGTAGAGTTTCTGCCTAGAGATTTGCTGTTAGTCTGATGGGCTTCCCTTTGTGGGTACCCCGACCTTTCTCTCTGGCTGCCCTTAACATTTTTTTCCTTCATTTCAACCTTGGTGAATCTAACAATTATGTGTCTTGGGGTTGCTCTTCTCTGGGAGTATCTTTATGGTGTTCTCTGTATTCCCTGAATTTGAATGTTGGCCTGCCTTGCTATGTTGGGGAAATTCTGGATGATATCTTGAAGCGTGTTTTCCAGCTTGGTTCGTTTCTCCCCGTCACTGTCAGGTACACCAATGAAATGTAGATTTGGACTTTTCACATAGTCCCATATTTCTTGGAGACTTTGTTTCTTTTTACCGTTTTTCCTCTACACTTCTCTTCTCACTTCATTTCATTAATTTGATCTTCAATCACTGATACCCTTTCTTCCAGTTGATCGAATCAGCTACTGAAGCTTGTGCATGCGTCACGTAGTTCTTGAGCCATGGTTTTCAGCTCCATCAGGTCATTTAAGGTCTTCTCTACACTGTTTATTCTAGTTAGCCATTTGTCTAATCTTTTTTCAAGGTTTTTAGATTCCTTGCGATGGCTTTGAACATCCTCCTTTAACTCGGAGATGTTTGTTATTACTGAAGCCTACTTCTGTCAACTCGTCAAAGTCATTCTCCATCCAGCTTTGTTCCATTGCTGATGAGGAGCTGTGATCCTTTGGAGGAGAAGAGGTGCTCTGGTTTTTAGAATTTTCAGCTTTTCTGCTCTGATTTCTCCCCATCTTTGTGGTTTTATCTACCTTTGGTCTTTGATGATGGTGACCTACAGATGGGATTTTGGTACAGATGTCCTTTTTGTTGATGTTGATGCTATTCCTTTCTGTTTGTTAGTTTTCTTTCTAACAGTCAGGTCCCTCTGCTGCAGGTCTGTTGGAGTTTGCTGGAGGTCCACCCCAGACCCCGTTTGCCTGGGTATCACCAGTGGAGGCCACAGAACAGCAAATATTGCAGAACAGCAAATATTGCAGCCCGATCCTTGCTCTGAAAGCTTTGTCTCAGAGGGGCACCTGGCTGTATGAGGTGTCAGTAGGCCCCTACTGGGAGGTATCTCCCAGTTAGGCTACATGGGGGTCAGCGACCCACTTGAGGAGGCAGTCTGTCTGTTCTCAGAGCTCAAACATCGTGCTGGGAGAACTACAGCTCTCTTCAGAGCTTTCAGACAGGGGCGTTTAAGTCTGCAGAAGTTTCTGCTGCCTTTTGTTCAACTATGCCCTTTCCCCAGAGGTTGAGTCTACAGAGGCAGGCAGGCCTCATTGAGCTGCAGTGGGCTCCACCCAGTTCGAGCTTCCCGGCCACTTTGTTTACCTACTCAAGCCTCAGCAATGGCAAACGCCCCTCCCCCAGCCAGGCTGCCACCTCGCAGTTCGATTTGCAACTGCTATGTTACCAGTGAGCAAGGCTCTGTGGGTATGGGACCCGCTGAGCCAGGTGCCAGATATAATCTCCTGTTGTACCATTTGCTAAGACCATTGTAAAAGTACAGTATTTGGGTGGCAGTGTCCCGATTTTCCCGGTACAGTGTGTCACGGTTTCCCTTGGCTAGGAAAGGGAAATCCCCGACCCCTTGCGCTTCCTGGGTGAGGTGATGCCCCGCCCTGCTTCGGCTCGCCCTCCATGGGCTGCACCCACTTTCCGATCAGTCCCATTGAGATGAACCAGGTACCTCAGTTGGAAATTCAGAAATCACCTGTCTTCTGCGTCGATCACGCTGGGAGCTGCACACAGGAGCTGTTCCTATTTGACCATCTTGGAACACCCCCTTTTTTTTGCTGCACACAGGAGCTGTTCCTATTTGACCATCTTGGAACACCCCTTTTTTTTTGTTTTGAGGCCGTTTCTTGCTCTGTCACCCAGGCTGGAGTGCAGTAGCATGATCACGGCTCACTGCAACCTCTGCCTCCTGGGCTCAAGTGATCCTCCCACCTCAGCCTCCCAAGTAGTTGGGACCACAGGCATGTACCACCAGGCCTAGCTGATTTTTGTGTTTTTTTGTAGAGATGGGGTTTCGCCATGTTTCCCAGGCTGGTCTCAAACTCCTGTGCTCAAGTGATCCACCTACCTCAGCCTCCCAAAGTGCTGGGATTACAGGCATGAGCCACTGCACCTGGCCAATTATGTATGTTAATCTCATCCCTCAAGCTAATATTGAAGTTATCTAATTTATGTTATCTGGTATAAATCTAAGCAGTCTTTAACAAAATTGGTGTTTCATATGTTTAAGAGGCATAACTAAAGAATTGTTCTGTTTCTCATAAATCAGGAGAATGGAGGTTTCATAGAGGTGAACTGTCTTTCTCACTGCAGGACCTTTAATATGCCACTATGCGTTGTAAATCTCCCATGAGTGAGATTCTAGTATGATGCTTTTTCTTTTTCCGTTCTTTCCCTTTCCCTCTACCTCCTTTTTCTTTTCTTTCTTGGTGGCATGAGTCCTATATTATAAGGAAATGCTTTTAGAGTACAGTCTTCTGATATATAGTGATTTTTGAAAAAGATTTATTTATTGTCATGTTCACTGTGAGCTTTTTCCCCCGTGTGTAAGCAGCTGTGTAATAGATTCAAGAGCACTCCCCCCACCTTTTTTTTTTGAGACAGAGTCTCGCTCGGTCACTCAAGCTGGAGTACGGTGGTGCTATGATCCTGGTTCACGGCAACCTGGACTTCTGGGCTCCAGTGATCCTCCCACCTCATCCTCTCAAGTAGCTGGGACCACAGGCATGCATCACCGCACATGGCTAATTTTTGTATTTTTGGTAGAGACAGAGTTTCGCCATGTTTTCCAGGCTGGTCTCAGAACTCCTGAACTCTAGCAGTCCACCTGTCTTGGCCTGCCAAAGTGCTGGGATTACAGGCATGAGCCTCCACTCCCAGTCTCAAATATTCTTTTGAAATATTTGAAATACGTTGATCTCTCAGTCTGTCAACCTTAGTTGTATGTTGATTTTCAATAAAAAGGAGGTATTTGTTGCCCTAACATCACTATTGGCTATTCAGTTTAAAAAAGGAGTTAAAGAGGTATTATTTATAGGCAGGCTTCAAAATAATTTAGAGGAAAGAACGATCAGTTTCATTCTCCCTTTCTAGCATTTTCTGACTCCATCTCTCATATTACCTCCTTTTTCCCACATTTTTTCTTTAATGAGGTGAAATTCACATAACAGAAAGCTAACCATTTTAAAGTGTACATTCCGTGACTTTTATTACCTTTCCAATGTTACCTCTACCTTTGTCAAGTTTCAAAACATTTTATTACCCTAAAAGAAAGCCCTATTCTTATTGGGTCCCTCCTGCTTCTTTTTTTTTTTTTTTTTGAGACAGAGTCTAGGTTTGTTTCCCAGGTTGTAGTGCAATGGGGCTATCTCATCTCACTGCAGCCTCCACCTCCTGGGCTCAGGCAATTCTCCTGCCTCAGCCTCCTATAGCTGGGATTACAGGCTTGCACCACCATGCCCGGCTAATGTTTGTATTTTTAGTAGAGGTGGAGTTTCACCGTGTTGGCCAGGCTAGCCTTGAACTCCTGACCTTAGGTAATCTGCCTGCCTTGGCCTCTCAAAGCGCTGGGATTACAGGCGTGAGCCACCGTGCCCAGCCACCTCCTACTTCTTTTGTTAGTCTTAATTCCTTAGTGGATTCAACAGTGTTTATATTATCTACACCAATCCATTTTTTTGTATGTTATATAATAGGTAACATTTATTGGACATTTATTTATATACTTATTTGCATGTATAACTGTTGTATAGCCAGTTTGTATGTATTATCTTACTAAATCTCTACAGTAAATCTATCCCCATTTCATAGATGGTTTAAAAGAAGTTAACTTCCCCAAGCATTACTTTTAGTAAGTAGTGAGACTTAAGGTTGACTTCTGGTCTGTCAGATTCCAAAGCTGTTTCCTTAGGAACCATATTATCTTGTATACAACTCTTGGGCTAATCTTGTTAATATTCTTTATTTGACCTAACACTGTCGATTCATACCATATTTAAAACTGAAATACATTACCTGTATTTAGAAATTGAGACCTTACATAAACAGCTGTATTTCTAGCTGCTTTTGAAATTTCAAAGGATCTTCCAACACTTGGCTCACATTCCTGCGTGACAAAAATCAGCTGGAGTTGTGTAATGTCTGACCTGTCTCTGTCAATGAACAGATTATTCATTGCCGTTTCTCATCTATTTTGAGACTGTAACTTTGATTCTGCATAATTCATAGAATTAGTAGTCAGACCTATATATGTTAGTTATTACATTATTTGTATATGTATAGACTGCTTTAGACAATATTGTAGAGTGTTGTATGTTAATTTTATCAGTTAAAATGTGCTGTAAGATCATTGTAGAGATCTTGTCTCTAATTAACAGGATTCATAAAGAGAAAACAAGGGAGAGAAATCATCCAGATTGAAAAGACCTACATAGTGCCAAGCACAATAAAATAAAGCCTATACTAGGCAAATTATTATGAAATTTGTTTTAGGACATCAGAAATAAAGAGAATATCTAAAAACTTTTTAGAATCACTTAGGAGGGCTTAGGAATATGAATAGCATCTAACTTGTTGGCAGTAGAATTAAAGGTAGAAGGTGGTAAAACATCAGCTTGAAAGTTCTGCATTCAGCCTAGAATTCTGTATCCAGTGAAACCATCAATCAAGTGTGAAAGTGGGGGGAAAAACTGAAGGACTAAAAAAATGTACTCATGAAGAACATTTTTTTTGGACATTACTAGAAGATGTGGTTCAACAAAACAAGAGAATAAACCAAGAAAGGAAATAAAAGAGCTTCAGTAAACACAGAATCCCACTCAGAAGCAACAAAGGAGAAAGTCCCAGGATGACAGCTGTGACACAAGCTGAAAAGTTACCAGTTTTGATTGGAGCAGGAGATTAAAACTTCCGGGAAAATAATCAAACTGATAGATGGACGTTGAAATATTTGGAGAAAAATGTAATGGATTCTTACAAAACTAAACAAATTAGGAAAAGGAAACAATTACTAGCATTGGTTGATTGAGTTAACCCAAAATTGTGATATTGCTATTTTAGAGGAATTAAGATAAGTGAAACGTATGTGTGGAGTACTACTAGTTTTGTAAGTCTCCTTTACCATGGCAGGAAATCTGTAGTTAATAAATCTGTAAGAAGCAGTATTAAGAATAATATTTTAAAATACCTAATTAAATACGAGGAAAAAGAATCAGAGTAGTTGAGGGTGGTTGCATCTGGGGAGAAGCAGGAATAAAGGTTTGAAGATAAATAGGGCCAGAGATGAGTAATTTTGTTACTGTGATATTTTATATATATGTGTGTGTGTGTATATATATATAAAACATACACTTCAGTAGCATTAACATTTAGCATTCAGTACATTTACATTGCTGTGCTGTTGTCACCACTGTCCATCTCTAGAACTTTTTCATTATCTTACATTGAAATGCCAAACCCATTAAATAATAACTCCTCATTGCTCCTCCTCTTAGTACCAACCATTGTTCTACTTTGATCTCTATGTATTTGACTATTCTAGGTACCTCATATAAGCAGAATCATGCAATATCTTTTTGTAACTGGCTTATTTCACTGTCTTCAAGATTCATCCATGTTGTAGTGCACATTAGCATTTCCTTCCTTTTAAAAGGCTGAATAATATTCCATTGTATGTATATACCACATTTTGTTTATCCAGTTATTCATCAATGGACACTTTTGACTGTTGTAAATAATGCTGCTAAGAATATGGGTATATAAATACCTGTTTGAGTATCTGCTTTCATATCTTTTGGATATGAGATTGCTGGATCAAATGGTAATTCTGTGTTTAAATTTTTGAGAAACCACTATACTGTTTGATACAGTGACTGCCCAATTTTACATTACCACCATCACTAGGGTTCTGAATTTGCCACATCCTCACCATCACATGTTGTTTTGTTTATGTTTTTTTGTTTTTATAATAATGGCCATCCTAATGGGTGTGAAGTCTCATTGTGGTTTTAATTTGCATTTCCCTAATGATTAGCGATATTGAACATTTGCATGTGCTTATTTGGCCATTTGTGTATCAGCTTTGGAGCAATGATGTCTCTTCAAGCCTTTTGCCCATTGTGAATTCAGTAGTAGGACTTTTAAATTGTGTTGTAGAAGTTCTTTGTATACTCTGGCTGGGCACGGTGGCTTATACCTGTAATCCCAGCACTTTGGGAGGCCAAGGCAGGTGAATCATGAGGTTAGGAGTTCGAGACCAGACTGGCTGGTATGGTGAAACCCCATCTCTACTAAAAATACAAAAATTAGCTGGCATAGTCAGGCGTGATGGTGCACACCTGTAATCCCAACTATTGGGGAGACTGAGGCAGGAGACTTGCTTGATCCTGGGATGTGGGAGAGTTGCAGTGAGCCAAGATTGTGTCACTGCACTCAGCCTGGGTGATAGAGTGAGACTCCGTCTCGAAAAAAGAAAAAGAAAAAGAAGTTATTTGTATACTCTGAATATTAATCCCTTATTGGATATGTGATTTGCAAATATTTTCTCCCATAAATAATGGGTTGCTTTTTCATTCTATTGATTGTTTCCTTTGCTGTGCAGGAGCTATTTAGCTTGAAGAAATCCAACTTGTCTGTTTTCTTTTGTTGCCTGTACCTTTGGTGTCACATTCAAGAAATAATTGCCAAATTCATACCATGAAACTTTCCCCAGTGTTTTCTCCTAAAGGTTTTTATAGTTTTAGCTCTCACATTTAGGTGTTTGATCCATTTTGAGTTAATTTTTGTATATGATGTTACGTAAGAGTCCAGCTTCACGCTTTTAGATGTGAATATCTAGTTTTCCTAGCATTATTTGTTGAAAAGAGTGTCTTTTCCCCATTGAATAGTCTTGGCACTCTTGTTGAAAATTATTTGACAGTAGATGCAAGAGTTTATTTTTGGGCTCTCTCGACTCTTCTGTTGGACTATGTGTTTGTTTTCTTTATGCCAGGACCACACTAATTTTAGTACTGTAGCTTTATAGTAAAATTTGAAATCAGGAAGTGTATGTCTTGTGTATTTATTTATTTTTTGAAATAGCATCTGGCTCTGTTGCCTAGGCTGGAGTGCACTGGCACAATCTTAGCTCACTGCAACCTCCACGTCCAAGGTTCAAGCAGTCCTCCCACCTCAGCCTCCTGAGTAGCTAGGATTGTAGGTGCATACCACCATGCCCAGCTAATTTTTGTATTTCTTGTAGAGACAGTGTTTTGCCATATTGCCCAGGCTGGTCTCAAACTCCTGAGCCCAAGCAATCTGCCCTCCTCAGTGTCCCAAAGTGTTGCGATTACAGGCATGAGCCACCATGCCCGGCCCCAACTTCTTATATTTCAAGATGGTTTTGGCCCTTCAGGGTCCTTAATGAGTTTTAGGATAGCTTTTTTTTTTTTTTTTAACTTTCAAGTTTAGGGGTACATGTGCAGGTTTATTACATGGGTAAATTTGTGTCATTGTTTTTTGTTGTATAGATTATATCATCACCCAGGTATTAAGCCTAATACCCATTAGTTATTTTTCTTGAGCTTGCCTCCTCCCACCTGGATTTTTTTTAATTTCTGCAAAAAACTGTTGGGATTTTGGTAGGGATTGTATTAATCTGTAGATTGCATTGAATAGTATTGACATCTTAACAATATTAAGTCTTTTAACCCATGAACACCAGATGTCTTTCCATTTATTTACATATTCTTTCCTTTCTTTCAGTGATGTTTTGTAATTTTCAGTGTACAAGTATTTTACCTCCTTGGTTAAGTTAATTACTAAGTGTTTTATTCATTTTGATGCTCTTGTAAATCTGTTTTCTTAATTTCCTTTCCTAATTGTTCATTCTTAGGGTAGAGAAACACAATTGATTCTTTGCACATTAAAATTGTGCTCTGCTTCTTTGCGAACTTGCCTCATATTAGTGTGTTAGGAAGTGTTTCCTCATCCAGTTTTGGAAAAACTTTGGGAAAAAATGGTGTTAGTTCTTTAAATGTTTGATAGAATTCACAGATGGAAAAATCATATCTAGGGCTTTTGTCTGGAATTTATTTATGTTATTATTGATTTAGTCTTGTTACTAGTTATAGGTCTGTTCAGATTTTCTTTTTTTTGTGATTCCATATTAGTACATTTTGTGCTTCTTGGTATTTCTCCATTTAATCTAGATTATCTAATATGTTGGCATATAAATTGTTCATAGTACTATCTTATCTTTTTTTTAAACTCCTGTACAATTGATACTAGCGTCCCCACTTTTATTTCAGATTTTAGTAATTTGAATCTTCTTTATCTTAATATAGGTAAAGCTTTGTCAATTGTTAAATTTTTTTCAAAGAACCAGTTTTTGGTTTCATTGATTTTTCTCTGTTATTTTTCTATTATTTATATCATTTCTAAACTTTGTTATTTCCTTCTTCCTGCTAGCTTTGGGTTTATTAGTTTCTTCTTTTTCTAGTTCCTTAAGATTTGAAGTTAGATTATTGATTTGAGATCTCTTTCAATGTAAATGTGTACAACTACAGATTTCCCTCTTAGGACTGCTTTTGCTGTTCTGTAATTTTTGGCATGTTGTGTTTTTTTTGTTTTCATTTATTTCTAAGTATTTTCTAAGTTCCCTTGTGATTTGTTCTGTGTTTAACAGTGTATTTTTTGATTTCCGCAGTTGGTGAATTTTCTACTTTTTCTTCAGTTACTGATTTTATTGATTTTCAGTATCATACTGTTGTGATAGGAGAAGATATTTTATTTGGTTCCTTTTTTTTTTTTTTTTTTGAGACAGAGTCTTGCTCTGTCACCCAGGCTGGAGTGCAGTGGTGCGATCTTGGCTTACTGCAACCTCCGCCTCCTGGATTCTAGCGATTCTCCTGGTCTCAGCCTCCTGAGTAGCTGGGATTACAGGCACACGCCACCACACCTAGCTAATTTTTGTATTTTTAGTCGAGACAGGGTTTCACCATGTTGGCCAGGCTGATCTCGAACTCCTGACTTCGTGATCCACCCGCCTTGGCCTCCCAAAGTGCTAGCATTATAGGCATTAACCACCTTGTCTGGCCCAGATCCTCTATTTTCTTACTTATATTCTGACTGGGTGTTTTTTTTTGTCCATTATTGAGAGTAGGGTATTGAAATGTCCAGCTGTTATTTCAGAACTATTTACCTTCAGTTCTGTCAATTTTTGCTTCATATAATTGGGTGGTATCTTATTAGGCATGTAAATGTTTTTGATAATTATATCTTCTTGCTAATTGACACTTATTGATGTGTAATATCTTTTTCATCTCAACCTTTTTTGATTTAGTTTGTCTAATGTTAATGTAGCTACCTGCACTCTCATTTGGTTATTACTTGTATAGAATATCTTTTTACATCCCGTATTTGTGTCTTTGGATCTAAAATGAGTCTCTTGTAGATAGCATATACAAGCTCTTATAGATTGTGTTTTTCTTATACATTCTGTCAACCTCTGCCTTTTGCTTGCAGTTTTATCATTTACAATTAAAGTAATTATTGATAAGGATTTAACTGCTGCCATTTTGCTATTTATTTTCTATATGCCTTACAGCTTTTTTGTCCCTCATTTCCTGCCTTACTGGCACTTGTGTTTAGTTGATATTTTGTAGTGAAGTGTTTTACATTTCCTTGTTATTTCCTTTTGTTTATATTCTGCTATTTTCTGTGTGTGTGTGTGTGTGTGTGTGTGTGTGTGTGTGATTGCCATTGGGGGTTACATTTAATGCCCTGAAGTTCTAATACTGCAAATTCAACTTATACCAGTTTACTTTCAATAGCATACAAAAATTCAGCTCATAAGATTCAGTCCCTGCTCCCTTCCAGTTACTGATGTCGTAAAATTACATTTTTATGTATTGTGTGTCTAAAAGCATAGACTAATAATTGTTTTTTAATGCAGTAGTGTCTTAAATTATGTGGAAAACAAAAAGTGGAGTAGTAAACCAATGTTACAATAATGCTAGCTTTGGTAATTGCTCGTGTATTTATCATTTCTCAAGATCTTTATTTCTTAATACAGCTTCAAGTTACTGTCTAATCTTTTATTTCAGCCTGAAAGACTCACTTCAGTGTTTCTTGAAGGACAGGTCTAGTCATAATGAACTCTCTCAGCTTTTGTTAATCTGGAAATGTCTTAATTTCTTCATTTTTAAGGACATTTTTGCTAGATATTGTATTCTCAGTTGACAGGCATTTGTGTTTGTTTGTTTTCCTTTCAGGATTTTAAATATATCATCCCACTGCCTTCTGTCCTTCAAGAGTTCTAATGAGAAATCTGCTGATATTGAGGATCCCTTTTTATGTTACAAGTTGCCTCTCTCATTCTGTGTTCAGGATTCTCTTTGTTCATAGTTTGATTATAGTCTATCTCAGTTTTTCCTACTTGGATCTCTGAATTTTTCCTACTTGGAGTTAATTGAGCTTCTTGAATATTTATATTCATGTCTCATCAAATTTGGGAAGTTTTTGATTAATATTCCTTCACCTAATCTTTCTTGCCCCCTTTCTCTTTTTATGCTGGGATTCCCAGAGTGTTTGTGTGTTGGTCCACTTGATTATGGTGTTCCACAGGTCTCTTAGGCTCCTGTCTTCAATTTTCCTTCAGTTTTTTTTTCTGTTCCTCAGACACATGGTATTTTCAGTTGTTCTACCTTCCAAGATTACTGATTCTTCTGCCTGCCCAAATTGGCTTTTGAATTCCTCTAGTAAATTTTTATTTCAGTTTTTGTACTTTTCAGTTCCAGCATTTATTTTTTGATTTTTTTATGTTTTCTGTCTCTTTATTGATATTTCAGTTTTGTTTCTTGACATTATCCATATCTTCCTTTAGCTTTTTGAGTACCTTTCAACATTTGTTTTAAAGTCTATGTCTAGTAAGTGTCTGCCATCTGATCTTCCCAGGGACAGTTTCTGTTAATTTATTTTTTTCCTTTTGGCCTATACTTAATGCTTTCTTTGGGGTGGGTTTTTTTGTTTGTTTGTTTGTTTGTTTGGTATGCCTTGTGATTTTTGTTGTTGTCAAAAACTGGAATTTGAATCTTAAAGAGTGGTAACTTTGGAAATGAGATTTTTCTCTTTTCTCTAGGATTTGGGTTTTTTTTTTTTTTTTTTAAATTTATTGTAGAGTATTTCTATGCTGGGTGTAATCTTAAGATCTTCTTGGCCTGTGTTTTTCGCTGGGCATGTATGGTGACTCTCTAAATTGCTCTATGTATGCAGTTCCTTTGCAGTAGTATCCTCCTTAAATGTTTGGCTCCTAAAAGGCAAAATAAATACATAAATAAATAAATCAAAGGGGTGAAATAGCTCTGGATCTTTAAATCCCCTGGAAATTTTTTCAGCCAATGGCAGTTGAACAATGATAGTCTGCCTCTGTGTCACATTTTGATCAGAAGCGGCAATTAGTGATCAGAACACAGATTCCTGATATTTGGAGGGTCAAGTCTTCGTTGCCAACCTTAACTCTTACAAACTGTATGCAGGGTCCTCTAGGAACATGTGCATGGTTGCCTGCTATGAGAGTGGGTGATGGAGTAGCCACAACTGCACAAAGAGCTGAAATGGACTGAAACTGTGATTTACCATTCAAGCCTTTCCTTAGAAACTGAAAGCCTGAATAGACTCCAGAGTTCCAGAATCACAGATTCTGCTTGCAATTGTCTAGGTAGGGAGATGGGTGCCTGGTATTTCTTATTCTACCATCTTTCTTTGACTAATTTTTTTGTTGTTGTTCTTGAAATGGAGTCTCACTCTGTTGTCCGCCCAGGCTGTAGAGCAGTGGTGCGACCTCAGCTCATTGCAACCTCTGCCTCCCGGGTTCAAGCAATTCTCCTGCCTCAGCCTCCCAAGTAGCTGGAATTACAGGTGTGCACCACCATGCCTGGCTAATTTTTTGTATTTTTAGCAGAGACATGGTTTCACTGTGTTGGCCAGGCTGGTCTCGAACTCCTGACCTCAGGTGATCCACCTGTCTCATCCTCTCAAAGTGCTAGGATTACAGGTGTGAGCCACTGCGCCCAGCTCTTGGACTAATTTTTTATTCCAAACTTTTTTTTTTTTAATCATTTGAAAGGTATATGTTTATTATTTTGTCAAAAATAATTTTAAAATGTATTCTTGAAGCTATCTGTTTCATAGGAACTGTGAAGAAAGTAAAGAAACTAAAAAATAAAGACAGATTTTCTCACCCTGCTTAAGGGTGCATCTCTTGCTAGCCTTTTGCAAGTATCAGGAAGTGTAACCCGCAGGAGGCATCAGGGCTTTGGGCCTGCATGGTCTGAGTGCTACCCCGTGAGTTTCAGAAGGCGCAGCAACCGGTATACCTGAAAACCATCTCTGCTGGGGCCGGTACCTGGTGTCCCCACCTACATGGGTCATTGTCAGGCCCAGGGCAAGCCTGCTGTGCTGTTCCTTCCCTATTCCCTCAGGGGTGGGATAGAGAGCGCAGTGGCTTCCCAGGGAGGTAGAAGCTGCTCCAGACTAACAATCAGAGGTGCCAGTTCTTAATCCCCAAGACCGCCAGTCTTCACAAGTACATACTGAGGTCTGTGCTGTTAATGCCCCACTACTGCACTCTCTTGAGTAGCCCCACATTCTTGTGCTTGTTTCTTTTTTCTGCCCTCTTTCCTTGCCCAGGTAAGAGGTCTGCCCATACGGGATATTTTGCAGCATGCGAAGCTTTTTAAAAAGTTAGGCTTATTGAAGTATAATTTATACACAAGAAAGTAAAAAACAAACAAAAAAAAACTGTTCTCAGTTCTGTGAGTCTTTCATTAATGAGTTTAGATGTTTACATATTGAAATTATTTGAAGTAAGATATGTGTGTATTAGAAAGATTTGTAGTCTAGATTATCCAAGTTTTGGGAGTATTACCTCGCTGCTTTTATCTACTTTTTTAGTCTCTACTTTCCAAGTATCTATAGGCAGATTTTCCCATTTCCCTTGGAAAGTGCTGTTTTCTTGCTTTTTTTTCCGCCTTTCTATTGTGTCAGACTTATAAGGCAATCAGCCAACTGTGGGCATGAAATCCTTGGGAGGAAAGAGAAGGAAGTGGGAGGGGCAGCCATGGTGAATGTTTCCCTAAGTAATAGTCAAGTTATTTGAGAGAACATACCTCATCCCCTTTTTAAAATGTTGTAATAGTTTCTTTTAAATAGATTGTTAAATCTCCTGCAAGTCTCTCAGTTGCTCACAGTGGTAGGTAAGAAGTTATAAAGTTCAAATATTAAAGGGAGCTCACAAAAGAGCATGGTTTCACCAACCCTCACTCAAAACAAAATTATGGGAAAATACTGTAAAAGAAACCAGAATTCTTCCTTGCAAATGATAGAAAGAGACTCTGATTTACCTAATCAGAAAGGAATTTTTAAAAAAGTATTAGGTAGGTCATAGTTTGAGAACAAGACTTGGAAGATAGTTGGAAGCTAAGGGGGAAGCAAGGCATGGCCACAAGGTTTCAACAGGAACAATCTTCTTAGGACTTTGCTGCTTGGACACTTGGTGTAATAGGTACTGCCACTATGCCTCAAAACTGGTGACTGTGCTCATTAACTCAGCTCCTCTGGTGATCTCTAGAAATAATCTCTGACTCTCCTGTACCTTGTCCTCACTAGGATTTGGTATCCACAGCAAAAAGACCTATGAATAGTTGGTATCAGGCCTGTACATGTGTTAAGAGAAAGATGAGGAAAGAAGTACCTGCTTCTAATCTCTTGAAATTATCTCCAAATTGGAATGGTATTTTGATTGCCTAACAGCCTGAAGATAACAAATATCCCCTACAAATTTCTCCTATTTTACCCTCTTCCCAACTATATCTATAATTTAAAGTTTCACGTATTCTTTTGAAAACTGTTTTCATCGTTTACCCACTTTTTAAGAAAACCAAATGGGAACATACTACCACTGTTCAGCTCCTTTCAAAAATTTTTTGTCTGAGGAATCTTCCATATTGTTGTGGATATCTACCTACCTGATTCTTTTATTAAGAACCTTTTGTTTCATTTTATGATCATGCTATAATTAACAGGCCCCATGATGAATATATAAGTTGTTTCCAGTTCTTTTTTGTCATTGAGAACAGTTCACATATGTATCTTGTTGTCTTTTCCAAGTATATCTTTAAGGCAAAGTCTTAGCAGTGGAGTTGCTAGGTCCATTGCATCTATGGTTTAAACTTGTGCCTTCAAAAATGATATTTTATATACTTACTGTTCAAGAGTGCTTCTTCCTTCTATCCCCACTAACCTTGGCAAACTGAATAGTTTCAAACTTTAACTTTTTATAGCTTGTTGGCAAAAAATGCTATCTTGTTATTTGATTGTGTTGTTTTAATTGTGAGGTTTAGCGACTTTTTGATGTATTGGTCTTACGTACTTTTTGGTGTGTGTGTATGTATATAACTGACCCTATTTTCAACTTATTTTTCTTTTAGGTTGTTTGTGTTTTCCTTAATGATTTTCAGGAAAACAATTTTACTCTTTCTTCAGACAGTTGTCTAATGTTCTACCTGTCTTGCCATTTGAATTTTGTGACTACAAAATACAGATGAAACAATAATATCATAAAGAACTTGGTGGGTTATCTTTTGTTTTGCATTATTGATTGTTTATTAACAAATATTCTTCAAAAGTCACCTTTCTTAAATTAGCAAGTAGAAAATGCTTTTAATAAAGAGAAATGTTGTGTGCCCACTACTCCTGACTTACTGAATCATCTTCTCTTGAATAGAGAAGGTAAAAGTGAAAAGGGAATTTAAGAGTTCCTGCCTTTTTCCTTGTCTTTAGCATTATATAACTGTTTAATGTGTGGGAGTCTAATTTCTATTTTCTTTTTTGAGACAAAGTCTCACTCTGTTGCCCAGGCTGGAGTGCAGTGCCGCAGTCTTGGCTCACCGCAACCACTGCCTCCCAGGTTCAAGCAATTCTCCTGCCGTAGCCTCCTGAGTAGCTGGGACTACAGGCATGTGCCACGATGCCCAGCTAATTTTTGTATTTTTAGTAGATATGGGACTTTACCATGTTGGCCAGCTGGTCTTGAACTCCTGACCTCAAGTGATCTGCCTGTTTTGGCCTCCCAAAGTGCTGGGATTACAGGTGTCGGCCCCTGCACTTGGCCTAATTTTTTTATTGTTCTTTTTGGTATGAACATTCTCCCCTCCAAGCCTTTCGTTTTTACTATTTTCACATTCCTTTATATATGCTGCTGTTTTGTTTCATCTGTGGTTCTCTCTCCCTGTCCCCTTTTTTAGCTATTATAATATATATATGTACCTTTTAAATCTGAGCTTTGAAGGTAAATTCACTGCAGCTGTGTTGGTTGATTTTAGGTAATTTCTGTATTTCCTCCTTTGTCTTTTTAAAACTAGAGTCATTTGTAGTTGTTTATACAGAATTTTAGTTTTTAAAACCACAAGTCTTTCATTATAGGTTGAGTTATGAATTCATAGCCTGTTATTTAAATGAAGCTTTTGAAATCTGTTTTACTGATCTGTATCATATCTAACTACACCAGTATTTCCTTCCTTGTCTGACGTGAACTCTAAAATTATGTGAACACTTTCTCCCTGTTTCCTGGCATTTCCACTCAGACTTGTTCCTCATTCTTGGTTAGAAATATATCCAGAATTATAGTTTCTTTCTAATCTAATGACAGAAGCAAATTAATCAAGCATAGCAAGAATTTATTGGTAAGCTGCATGTAGTTGAAAATACATTTAGTATATATTTTGACAGTTGTGAAGTCTCTAATTTTTACTGTACCTTTTCTCCATTCCAGTTTTATGCTCTATTCTAGGGATGTACCCATTCCTACTACCTGACTAGGAAGCATGTGTATTGTATCCCAGTAGATTTTTTTTTTTCCATAGATAAATACTTCTAGATATCTGTTATCCAGTGTAGGTAGCCACTAGCCACATGTAGCTATTTATGTTTAAATGTAAATAAAATAAAATAAATTTACTCAGTTGTTTTTGCTAGCTACATTTCACGTGCTCAGTAGCTACATGTGGCTAGTGACTACTGTATTAAGACAGCATGGATACAGAACATTTTCATTATTGCAAAAAGTTCTGTTAGACAGTGCTATTCTATACCGTGTCATTCTGCCTCTCATTCTAAAAAGTTCTAATTCCTAAAGATGATGTACTCCTTTTGTTGCTATCCTCTAGTTGAAGCAAAATAAACTTTTTAAAGGTAGGTTGCATTTTACATACTAATATTTCTAAATCAGAGGCTATTTTTATTACTTTTTTTATATTTTTAAAATTAACTTTATTGGAGTATAATTTATATGCAGTAAAATCTATCCATTTTAAATGTACAGTTCATTGACTTTTGATACACACACACACACACACACACACCCCTTCTTGTAAACACCACAGCAACCAAGATTTAGAACACTCGCTTTATAAAAAGTTTCCCTCATGCCCATTTGTAGTCCAGTCCCCAAACCTGGTCTCAGGCAATCTCTGATCTGCTTTCTATCACCATAGATGTTTTGCCTATACTAGGATTATATATAAATACAATCATATAGTATGCATTCCTTTTTGTGTCTGGTTTTTTTCTTTTAGTATAATATTTTTGAAATTTATCCCTGTTGTTGCTTGTATCAATAATTTGTTCTTTTTTCTTGCTGAGTAATATTACATTGTATGGATATGACATTTCTTTACTAGTGTGGCGGGCATTTGAGTTGTTTTCAGTTGGGTCTGTTATGAACAAAGCTGCTTTAAGCATTCATGTGCAAGACTTTTGTGGACATACATTTTTGTTTCTGTTTATTCAGTACCTTTGAGTAGAATTGTTGGGTCACATAACGTAAGATCAGTTGAACAGAGTAGATTCCAGAAAAGCTCACATACACATTTGTTGACAAAGGTGCTGAGATTATTCACGGGAAAAGGATAGTGTTTTAAACAAGTAATACTGGAACAATAGAGAAAACAAAGTGAACCTTGACTTTTACATCTTATCATACACAAAAATTAATTTGAAATGGATTGTTGACCTAAATGTAAAAATAAAATTTAAAAATATAAAACTTCTAGATGAAAACATAGGAGAAAATCTCTGTGACTTTTGGTTTAAAGATTTCTTAGACAGTATATATAAAATTAACCATATAAGAAAAAAATGGACAAATTTGACTTACCAATATTAAAAATTTCTGCTCGTTGAAAGACTCAAGAAAATGAAAAGGCAAGCAGCCTTGGGGAAAATATTTGCAATACGTATATCTGAAAAGGGACTTGAATGTATAATATATACATAAACATGCTCTTACAACTTCATAATGAGAAGATAACCCCATAAAGAGAAGGGCAGGCTGGGTGTAGTGGCTCACGCCTGTAATGCCAGCACTTTTGGAGGCTGAGGCGGGTGAATTGCTTGAGCCCAGGAATTTGAGACCAGCCTGGGCAACATGGTGAAACCCAGTCCCTACAAAATAAAAAAATACAAAAAATTAACTGCGCATGGTAGCATGCGCCTGTAGTCCTAGCTGTTTGGGAGGCTGAGGTAGAAGGATAGCTTGAGCCTGGGAGGCGGAGGTTGCAGTGAGCTGTGATCGCACCACTGCAACCTTGCCTGAGCAACACAGTGAGATCCTGTCTCAAAAAAAAAAAAAAAAAAAAAGAGAGAAAGAGCAAAAAATGTAAAAATAAATTTTACAAAAGAAGATATAGAGATGGCCAGTAGGCATATGAAAAGATGTTTAAAATCAGTCATCAGGGAAATGAAAATTTAAACATAATGAGATATCTTATATTTACTGGAATGGCTAAAAAAGGGCTTACAGGAATTGGCAAAGATACAGATTAACTGGAACTCTTATGCATGTTAGTAAAAGCACAAAATGATACAATTTCTGGGGAGAAATATTTGACAGTTTTTAGTATTATTTTTGATAGCCTTCTGAATTTCTTAGTGAGTTATAGGTCAGTTCTACCACTGTTTCTTTCTTCCTTTTTTTTCTTTTTTTGAGAAGGAGTCTTGTTTTGTTACCCAGACTGGGGTGCAGTGGTATGATCTTGGCTCACTGCAACCTCCACCTCCCGGGTTCAAGCAATTCTCCCTACCTCAACTTCCCCAGTAGCTGGGATTACAGGCGCATTCCACCATACTTGACTAAGTTTTGTAATTTTGGTAGAGGCAGGGTTTCACTATGTTAGCCAGGCTAGTCTCGAATGCCTGACCTCAAGTGATCTGCCCGCCTTGGCCTCCCAGAGTGCTGGGGTTACAGGCGTGAGCCACTATGCCTGGCCTGCCACTGTTTCTTTCTTTTCCCTCCAGCTTTATAGCTATTTAAAGAGAGTAGATTTTCTTGAGTACTAGGAATCACTATTTTTGAGCAGAATTACTCAAAGCTGTTATTATTTTTTCTTTAACTTAAGACAGTATAGGAGAAAGCAGTATTGTGCAGGTAAAAGTTACAAACAGGAACATTTTAAACAAGATAGTTACTTTCCATGTATTGGATATGTAACAGAAGTAATTCCAATAACCATCCTGAAGTTGGTCAGGAGGCAGTGGTTAAGAATTGAAATGTCTGGAGCTTGCCTGTGTTGATGGGATTAAGGCAGAGATGATTTATGTGTAAATTTATGTGTTAGTAACAGCAGTAACAGCTGTAGTTACACTAGGATTTTAAGATCAAATGTTGATTAAACATGAATGCAGCAGGGGTGATATGGTTTGGCTCTGTGTCCCTATCCAAATCTCATGTCGAGTTGTGATCCTCAGTGTTGGAGGAGGGGCTTGGTAGGAGGTGATTGGATCATGGGGATGGTTTGTAATGGTTTTAGCACTATCACCCTAGTGCTGTCTGGCAAAAGAGTTCTCCTGAGATCTGCTTGTTTATAAGTGTGTAGCACCTCCCCACTTTGCTCTCTCTCTCCCTCCTACTCCTGCCGCGGAGACATGCTTGCTTTCCCTTGGCCTTCCGCCATGATTGTAAGTTTCCTGAGGCCTCTGATTAAACATTTCTTCTTCTAAATTACCCAGTCTCAGGTAGTTCTTTATAGCAGTGTTAGAATGGACTAAGGGGAAATATATATGGTTACCAAATAGCGAATTAGCCATGGGAAAAAGTAGCAAATAAATAATTATTTTGCTTTTTCAGATGCTAATTTTTCTGTTTCATTTATTTTAGGATTGGTGGGAGCTGTCCAATGTCCTTAGGCTGTTTTCCAAATGAGATACCAAAAGCTAGTTCTCCATTGGGTTTCTCAGGCTGCTGGAAGCATTCATTATTATGGTTGTCATTACTTCGAGTTCTGTTGCCACTATGCCCACAGTAGTATTTGTTACATAACAGGTGCTTGATAAATATTTGCTAATTTTTGGAAAATAAATCTGCCACGCCTTTCTTCTGCAGTCTACAATCTGTTGAGATCATCCAATAGATTTTTTTCCTCAGATATTGTACTTTTGAGGCCTCAAATTGCTGTCTTTTGTATTTTCTATGTCTGCAGAGACTTTCCATCTTCCACTCATTGTAATCTTTTTTTTTTTTTTTTTACATCTTTGTGCATATTTATAATAACTGTTTTAAAGTCATTGTCTGTTAATTCAAACATCTGGTTCATCTTGGAGTCTTGATTTTATTGTCTGCTCTTTTTTCTTCGTAATAAGTCATGTTTTTCTGCTTTGCCTGTCTAGTAAATTTTAATTGTATATTGAAATGTAGAGAGTCTGGATTGTTACTTCCTTTAAGGGTGCTGAGTTTCATTTTGTCAGGCATTTAAATTGACAGTTGATTTAGTATTGTCAGGTTTGGTTCTCTTTGTTAAGGCAGGCCTATTTCAGATTTGTCTTTTGTCCTGGGGCACAGTTTTTACTTCGAGGTTGCCCTTTCCAATGTCTCAGCTAAGTATCTGAGGTGTTCCATGAGGTCTCTTCCACTCTGCATAGGCCAGAACTCCAACTTCTCCCAGTATTATATTTCGTTACCTCTGGTGTCATCTCCATTATGCTTTCAGATCTTGCACATAGACAGCCCAGCCCCCAGCCAAGGACCTGAGATGAAATCCATACAAAATTCTTAGTCCCTCGCTCTCCAAACTCCAGCAGCCTTAACAGTCTAATCTCTTCCTGTTTACCTCAGTGAATTCTGTGTTCTACTTGAGTTCCATTTCCTTCTTTATCAGGGAAGAGCCACCATGCTGAAAGCAAGGGGCACTATGTTTCTTTGTTTTTAAGGATGGTAGCCTATTTGCAACAACTGTAGTGTGATATAAAAATATATAATTTATGTTGGTGACAGCTACAAATACTGCTTGCACTACTTTATAACATAATTTTTCAGATTCAAGTTCATGTACTGTTTTTCTCCACCTCACCATACACATATTTTCAGACTTCCTCCTCATCCTTCTTGCCAGTAGTTGTATTGTAACTCCTGCCAGGAGTTACATTATAATTTTGGTTATATCAATATTGAGCTTTTATGGGATTATAACTAGATAAATGCCATTCATAGTTAAGTGATATGATATATTGTGACTTTTTTCGTGCATGTTTTGTTCTTCCTGGACTTAACAGTTGTCTCCCTCTTTTTTTTTTTTAAATTAGTTTTAAATGTTCTTAACTTTAATTCATAGACTTACCCCTAATTGTATAAATCTCTCAACATGTTTAAGCACATTTGGCATTACATCAGTTTTATCTTTTCCAGGTGCCTTCTGATCTGTCCCAGTCTGGGCTAATTGTTCTTCCTGGCTTGCTGTATGACTGTCTACTCAAGATGTCCCTTCACCATCATTCTAGGGATTTTCTTTTCCTCTCTTGCGGGTTAGATTCTTCAGTTCTTGGAAACTGTCATCTTCTTTCATGGTTTCCCACTCTTGTTTTGGCGGAGCACATCTTTAGTAACTTCCTGACTAGTGTATGGGAAGCAAAATTATTTGAGATTTTGCTTATTTTGAAATGCCTTTATTAAATAGTCACACTTGATTAATAGTCTGCTTGGTATAGAATTCTAGGCTGAGAAGAGTTTTCCCTCAAAATCAGAACGTTTTGCCCAATTGTTTTTTAGCTGCTAGTATTGTGGTTAAAAAGGATAATCTCATTTTGATTCTAGATTCTTTTATGAAACCTGTTTCTTTGGCAGCTTTTAGGGTCTTCTGTTTCTTTGGTATTCAGAAGTTTCATAAGATATGTGTGCTTGTATTTCGGTCTTATTTTCATCTGTTTTGCCAGGTACTCATGTACCCTTCCAGTTTGAAAACTCACATCCTTCAGTTTTGAGTATTTTTCTTGAGTTATGTCTTCAGTTTCTTCTCAGTGTTCTCTGTTTCTGGAACTCCTAATATAATATTGAACATCCTGAACTCTTAGGTTTTGTTTAGTGTTCTGATTTTCATTTGTCTTTTTATTCTATATATTCTGTTAATTCCTCGGCTTTATGGTCTTCTAGCCCTTCTTTTGCCTATCTTAGGGGGTTGAGGATTAAACAATTTATATACCTGAGGTGCTGTCATATAGTAAGTGCTTATGTTAGCTGTAATTGTTGTTTACTTTCATAACTGTCTTGAGGGAAAGGTCTTTGGTATTGATTCTTTGACTTCTTGGCTGTACATGACCTTGGGCGAGTGCTGTAATCTCTTTGAGACCTACCTCTCTCTCCTGTATAATGTTAATAAGCTCTATCTCTCAGATGTTTGTGAGGATTGAATGGAATATATATGTGTAAATGCTTAATACCTTTGTACAGAATTAATAGTTAATGCGTGGATTTTCAAATATCAAAAGTTTTTAGTTTGAAGGGAAAATGATGCCTGAATTTTCAGGGTTGTTTTTAAGAGTACTTGATTATGACTGTCTTGTAAACCTGTATGAGCTATGTATACTTGCACTAAATGCTAATACTTTTTAAAGAAGTTATGTCTTAGTATTCAATCTCATTATGTTAGGTTGAAGATAGAAGATTATGAAAATATTCTCTGAAAATCTCTGGCTTTACTTCAGATTGTATAAATCTGTGTAATGTAATAATTATTTAAGAATGACATGATTACTGATCTAAACCCATGGAAGGGATATTTGTTGGATTATTTATTTTCACTTAAATGGTATTCGAGATTAGGAAAAAGAAAATCTGTCTTTTGGTTTTTCTTGATAGTATTAATGTTATTTCAAATGTTAGCTCATTTTTGTTAATGGTGGCTTTTTGTTTGTTTGTTTTGTTTTAAGGTTTTTGGATTCAAAGCATAAAAACCATTACAAGATATACAATCTGTAAGTATGTTTTCTTATTTGTATGCTTGCAAATATCTTCTGAAACAACTATTAAGTGAAAGTTACTTACTTGTTAGAGTGAGGTAGAGTTAAAGATATATTTTAACAGAATTGTATTCCTAAACCAATTAATTCAAGAAGTCCAAGAGCATTGTTAGATCATTTAGAAAGCGTAGTGATGAGGTAAAACAATGTTGGCACAGATTCATGTTACTTGATCTGCTTTAAATGACTTGGCATCTAGCCCATATTTGAGCCCATAACCGTGTGGTAATTTGAAGTGTAATTCACAGCAGAGCTTCTGTTAAAGCACTAATAGCATCTTCCATGGAGGTATACTTTAGAGTGAATATAATTTTGTTTATCCTGTGTCTCTAGAGCTATTGACTGAAAAAGCTGTTAGGGCATTCTCTAACTGTACATAACATAAGTTATTTAAGATTGCTGAATTAGTTGGCTTGTCTTGTCTAGGACAGAGTTTTAAGGACTGCCCACCTGATTGATAGAGCTAGTTGACCTTATCTTTAACATTTTGTTTTTCTTTTGACTTTGGGAGTAGAGATGTGAAAAGGTAAAAGGAAGGAAGGAAGAAAAAACTTAACTATTTTTGCCCTTGAAGACTGTCTTTCCTTCTCAAAATATTGACCATTTTCTGATTTTTAAAAATCGACACATAAAACGTATTATTTTTTGACCTGACTTTATCTTTCCTATGTGATATCTATAAATTATAGATAGGAAAAATTTTTAATGTAAAGTTATACATACTAATCCACAGTTAACAGTTTTTCTATAGAGTTTATCAAATGGAAGAACAAGATTCACTTCTGCCTTCAGTGGGCATTTAAACTTCTACTAAAAAGAAAGAAAGATTCTCTGTGCCTTCTTGTCTTGTGGAGTGTTGCTTTTTTATCTGTAATTTAGTGATCTTTCTAGTGTGATAAAACGGCAGAAGTACTTAGAGTGGAGTGGACATCGATATTGTTACTCTCAGTAAATTTTCACTGATTTTTCTCAGATTCATGAAGGAACAAATGTTTGTTAAGTCCTTATCACTTATTAGATATCACAAAACATGTTGAGGGGTGCGTACAGAGGTGAATAAGATGTAGTTCCCGTTCTCAAGTAGCTTACATTCTAATGTAAAAGGTAGACAAAGCATTACAGAAGTAACTCTTGTATAGAAGGTTGCGATGAAGAGAATACTGGCAATAGTAATTGCACCTTATAGAGAAGGTTTCATAAAGGAAGGCATGTTTGAGCTAGGGTGAAAAGAACCAGTAAGGGTTGACTTTCAAGCCAAGGAGAGGAGGGGAAGTGACATTACAGGCCAAAGGAATGGCATTGTAAGAAGCTTGTTGGCATAAAAGTGTTTATGGCAGTGAATTCATTATCATCAGATTGTGGTGTCTGTGTGTTGAGGGTGGGAGAGAATCACGGTGGCAATAGGCAACAAGATAAAAGAAAGTAAAAGGTGTTATAGAAACTTAATGGGCCCAGCTTACAAATGATCTATGCATTTAGGGGTCTTTCTCTTTTCCTAATAAACCTCTCCTCTCCGACAAAGAGCCTTGTTCCAGATACCATAGTGTTTCTTTGGAGGGAAAGAAAAACCACAAAGCTTTGTACTTTTTGCACCACTGGATTCAGAATCTAAGTAATAAAAAAGGACACGAACTTTCAAAAGCTGGAAGCCATTAAACTGAGTCACTTCAGGGTTAGACTATCAGAATTGGGGATTTAGAGAGTCTCAGAATGGAGATCGAAGGACACCTGAGACAAATTCTGCCTTTTTCAAAATTTTATTCTAGTTTAACATATTCAAAGAAAGGGAAGGAAATTCTTTTCATTCCTGTGTGTAGTGACTTCCTGCTTCAAGAACTTAGGACTTCAGCTGCACTCTCAGTATTGTAGGTCACTTACATTATTATGGTTAAAATTGGCATTGCAGAGAGCCTAGGAACCTGACTGCCTGTTTGTTTTTATATTCCCAAACATTGGATTCCCAAGTTAATGAAGTTTCTTTAGTAGTTGAGGGTAGCTTTTAATGCATATATTTTAATGCCCCTTCCCCACATGGAATCATAGGCTTTCAGAACTGGAGAGTACCTGAAAGAGATCATTTAGTCCAACCTTCTCATTTTACAGATGGGGAATCTGAGGCCTAGAGAAGTTAAGTGAGTTGAACAAGGTCACACAGGTACATATGGTAGCAGACCATCCACTGTTTATGCCAATATTCCCTTTATGTTTTGCTTTTTTGCTTGTTCGTTTTAACCTCTCCAAATTTTACTGACTTCAGAAGTTCCTAGAACTACTATATAGCATGTTATGAGTTCTAATGTCACTTTCCAATCTTCTTTATCTTTTTTCTACCTCTGTTTATATTTCTGGTTCTGGGTAAGTGAGTCTGGCAAGCTGCAGGTGTTCTATTTTATTTCCTTTATTTTTAGGATAGTATTATATGTGATATATATGTCTTTGCAAACATACATAATTTGAAGATCTTAAAATATTTGCACTAGGCATACCCACATTTAATAGTATGTTAAACCTTTTACAGCAATTAATATATACATGGTGAAGAAGAGTTCTTAATATGGACTTTCTGATTAATTGTATCTTTTTATATCTGTTTTCTTCAGGCATTCATAACATTAAGCAAATTCAGGTGTACTGTTACTTAATTGAATTAATAAGTTTGTTTTGTACAAGTATATTTTATTTTTGTTCTTTGCTCTATAATCTGGTAGGAATGGGGAAGGGGAGATAGTGAATAAAGAGATCGATACTTCTTGCCTTTGAGGAATTTAAGTGTTCACTGTATACTCATTTTTAAAAGGTATTTACTGTATTTCAGTGCATATTTTATTTGACATGCTTTATCATTTTGTGGTAAACCTTTAGCTTTACTAATTTTTATCTACTAAGTTTTCTTTTGTAAGATGGTGATAGCTTCATTGAAGAGAGTAAAGAAGAGACCTGTCTACCTAGCTGATTCTATGGCAAGTCTCACTTCTCTGGAAGCTTTTCCTGTTAATCTTATTCTTTTCTTCAGTTTCTGCCTCTTGTTTCATAAAAACTCATTCTTCAAATGTTTATTCCTTTCTCTTGTCTCATATAAGCCAATATGAGGTAATGGCATCTTTTGAGTTTTAGTTATAAGGAAATATAAATGGTTAAATTTAAATGGTTAAACCCCATTTGCCATTTGTGTATCTTTAATTTTAGTTCGTTGCGAGACTTATCACTACCAAACTGCAAAGAATTTAAAAGAAACTGGGTAGATGGTAGGTAGAAGGAGGGCATTTATCAGAGATTTTAATTTAAGAAGAAAGTCTTCATCCTTATCCTACCAACCCCCATTCCCTGAGCACATTTATCATTACCAGTCCCGGTATATTTGCTCCCATATTTGCTATGCTTACCTGTGAAGATTTTCATAACTTTTTTCTTGCTTTTTACTGTCACTGTTGGTTCTGTCGTTTATGACAGATACTGCTGTTGTAGGAATGCTGGCTTTGACTAAAATTTGTTATTGCTTTTGTATGTAAAACTTTTTTTTTATAAGTAGAATTATGGAACAGTAGTAGAAAAAGTTTGACTTTTGTAATCAGAGATACTGAGCTTGAGTTCTTGCTCTTTCATTTGTATACTGTTATTTGGAGCAAGTTTTTTAATGCTCTTAATTCTTAGCTTTCTCCTATATAAAATGAAGATAATATTAGCAGGTATCACGTGGTTGTGAGGATGAAACAAAAAAAGTGGAAAGTCTTTGTAAGGTGTGTTCATCTAGTTGACACTTAGTAGTCATTACTTCCACTTTCCATCCATATAGTACTCTTAACAGTAATATATGAGAGCCATTTTTATTAAGGCAGTCTTAAGGAGTGTTCGTCAAACCACATGTTCTGGGATTCTGAGAAAGTAGGGGAAGTTTAGAGAACTTAAGCTGCACAAAACTAACGTTTATTTTCTGTTGTGTTGTCATGAGACCAGCTTCTTAGATTCTGTTTCCTAGTCCTACATCTCTGATTCCTTATAAAATACTCCATTATGAATTCTTCACTATTGACAATTTCTCCTCTTTTATCTGTACCAAAGAAAGTGTAAAATGTGACTGTCGTCTTTGTCAGTCCTCTTCTTCCTGTTTTTCATATCAGTGGATATGAAATTACTAGCAAGGATGCATATATGTGCATATGTCATTACTAAATACATTTTCTTTCTAAAAAAATTCAATATACTAAATTATACTAAAAAGGAAAAGCTTGTTTTGAGTGGTAATATGAAAGTTGTTTTATTTTAGGTCTGACCAGTTAGAAACCAGTGGATTTCAGTTTATTTATAATTGGTTAAACCTTCATGTGAATTTGGTTTTGAATTTCCTTTAAAGTAGAGAAACTTTATAGATGTTTTCAGGGTTTCTAAATGTACAATACAGGTTCACAATCACTTATTTGAAACTCTTGGGGCCAGGAGTGTTTCCATTTTTCAGCAATTTTAGTTTTCAAAAGGTAACACAGATGCGTATACTTTTACATAAACACCCCAGTGGGATGTGGGTCAATACCTGAAATGAAATGTTTCACTCTTCACTCTAAGTGTATTAAAGATTATATACAGTCTTAGTACTTCAGATCAGGATTTGCTGTAGTTGAGTTTGCCATAAAACTTAAGAGAAAGTGTTAGATGTTTTGAACTTTTGGGATATTGAAATTGCAGGTTAAGGATCTATGGACGTTTATTTGTTTTAAAATGCTAAGATTTTATTTTAAATAATTTTTTAAAAAATTGTTTTGCATAGTAGTTGGAGTTACCAGGCTACTGCTAGCCACACTGATACATAAGATCTCTTTCTGAGCCTTGTATTGTTTGTAAACATAGGCTGTTAATTATTAGAAAGCCAGTACATACTAACGAATATATCACTGCTATTAAGACAAATATTAGCATACTCAAGTAATGACAAGTCAGCATTTTACTATTCTGTATTGCTTTTGCTTATTCTTTCGTTACTCTGATACTGTAATTAAAACTTGCAACCTGAGAGACTGTTGTAAAAGGTGACCATTGGCTTTTCAACAGGGAGAAAGGTCTGTTTTAAAAAAATTGGTGGCCGGGCGCGTTGGCTCAAGCCTGTAATCCCAGCACTTTGGGAGGCCGAGACGGGCGGATCACGAGGTCAGGAGATCGAGACCATCCTGGCTAACATAGTGAAACCCCATCTCTACTAAAAAATACAAAAAAACTAGCCGGGTGCAGTGGCGGGCACCTGTAGTCCCAGCTACTCGGGAGGCTGAGGCAGGAGAATGGCATAAACCCGGGAGGCGGAGCTTGCAGTGAGCTGAGATCTGGCCACTGCACTCCAGCCTGGGCGACAGAGCAAGACTCTGTCTCAAAAAAAAAAAAAAAAAAAATTGGTAAGCATTGTGTCCAAGTAGATTAACATCATTCAGTTTTTCTTTACTGTCCTTATGCTTTTATTATTTTTAACATATATCTTTTTGAAGAATAGTTTGGGAATTATGTATGCTTAACTATGAGATACAGATACTATTGAAACTAGTCAGTTGTTTATAGGTACTTGTAAAAAAAAAAAAATTCCAATAGCATGCAAATTTTTCATAAAGGAAATTTGAAAGCATGGAAGCACCTGAATTTGCAGTACTCTATATTAGTGGCATCACAAGTTTTGTAAGCAAATTTATTAGCTCTAATTGCATACACTTAATCTTTTAAGCTTTGGTTTTATTATTATTATATGGGGGTGATAATAGTATCTACTTAATAGAATTCTTATTACATGAAATAATTAATGTTAAACAGCATAATATGTGTCACATTATAAAGATTCAGGCAATGTTTGTTAATATTAGTACTTTTTTCTTCCTAAATGCAAAAGATAACTTTATATCACTTTTAAACTTTTCTTTTAGTTGTGCTGAAAGACATTATGACACCGCCAAATTTAATTGCAGAGGTAGGTATGAATGTACTGTACTATGCTGTATAACTTAAACCCAATAGACTATATCTTAACTATCATAATAATGAGTCATCTAGATTATTGAGTGAGATATATATTTATCTTAAGAAGTATCTTAAAAATTTTCAAAAAAATTAATTTTGCTGTTTTTTAGGAAAAAAGTATTGCATAAAGCTATTAATATTGTCAGGAAGACTGAAGTGCAGAGTAGACTAAGAATTAAGAAAATTCCTAGACTAAAAATAGTATAAGGAGAGGGTTTACCTACTGTTTAAGGCAGTAGGTCTAATAGTAAGCAACTATAGGGAGAAAGCAGAACTACTTAACTCTTCTGTGTTGAGGAATGACATAAAAGGTAGGAAAGGATATAACAAATGTTGATAAGAGAAACCTGATGGATGAGAGGAGGGAATTGCTTTAAATGAGTTCTACTTCCGACATAAGTTAATTCTCAGAGCCCACAAAAACTTTCACTTTTATTTGTGAAATACAGCTCAGTTCTATGACCTAACACTTTAAACCATGAGAGAACTGAAGAGTTGAGAAGCTAGGCAGATGCCGCTGTGACAGTCAAAAAGAGAAAGTGGGTGCCATGAGCTACTATTGATGTATTTGCCATTGATCCCTCCTGAAAATCTAGAATGGACTTTCAGACAGATGGTTTGAAAATTCTAAATCACTCATGATTGAGATTTGGTATAGATTCACTAAGAACGTTTTGTTTTTGTTTTTGGTGGATTTAGGTTGTTGCTTACTAGGCAAAGCAGGCTTTAGTTGAGGTTTATGTTGCTTTAAATAGACATTTAACAGGTTTTCCTGGAGGTTTTTGTGTACCACTGGGAAAATGGAGTTAGGCAGATGACTAAGTGAAAGCTGTCCTTCTGACTCCCTATAATGATAGTCATTGTCTACCAGAAGAGCTGTCCTGTCACACCAAAGGATAATTGATTGTATCCTGTACCATATTATGAGTGACTTGATTGGAGATATAAGACATACTTCTCACATATTTAGGTAACACAGGATAGTACGTTGAGTATCAGTCAGAGTTTTTAAGGATCTTAATAGAGTGGAACTAAGGTAGAAACTATTAACAATTAATAGTGATATATCTATAGTCCTGTTTCTAAAGAAGGTTTTTTAAAAACCTCAACTCTGACTATAGTGAACAGAGAAGTCTTGGACTCTTATAATTCATGTGAGAAGACCTGAAACTTTGGTAGCAATTATATACATTTTGTAAGTAATTTCTTTGGTGTATGCCTTCACATATCTCTGTATGTGACCTATGCTACCAGTCCATTGAGCGTAAATTCCCAGAATGTATTCTCCTGCAGAAAATGGAGGAAAATAGTACTTGGCTTCCCTAATGATTTACATGTGTATACAACACTAATATTTGCAAGACCACCTTTAAATAACACACTTAGCATTTTTATTTTATGAAATGTAATATGCAGTTCTTTCTATAGTTTATTAGTAATCTATTCTGTCTTTGGAATATGTTTTGTGATGATGAAATAAATACTATAAATAGTATTCCTTTTGCATTGAGAGTCCTGATGAAATGTCCATGTGACATTTCATTTTGGGTTTAGCTGTACCTCTAATATGTGACCTATGCTGTCAGTCCGTATAGTGTAAATTCCTAGAATATATCCTTCTGAATAAAATGGGGGAAAATAATACTTGCCTTCCTTAATGATTATATTTGAGACTTATCAAGAGACTATTTTCTATTTAAAAATTAGAAAGTTAAGCAATACATTATTTTTCTCTGGAATCTAGTGTTTCTTTTAAATACCTGTTAAGTTTGTATGCAACATTTCTAAAGTTAACCTACTTGTAATTAAAAATTCAGGAGTTTTTTTTCTTATTCTGAGGTTATCTTTTTACCACAGTTGCACAATATCCTTTTGAAGACCATAACCCACCACAGCTAGAACTGATCAAACCCTTTTGTGAAGATCTTGACCAATGGCTAAGTGAAGATGACAATCATGTTGCAGCAATTCACTGTAAAGCTGGAAAGGGACGAACTGGTGTAATGATTTGTGCATATTTATTACATCGGGGCAAATTTTTAAAGGCACAAGAGGCCCTAGATTTCTATGGGGAAGTAAGGACCAGAGACAAAAAGGTAAGTTATTTTTTGATGTTTTTCCTTTCCTCTTCCTAGATCTGAGAATTTATTGGAAAACAGATACTGGTTTTTTTTTTTTCCCTTCAGTTTTATTGAGGTGTAATTGACAAGTAAAAATTCTATATAAATACAATGTGTAATATGATCTTTTGATGTATGTATATATACATTGTGTAATGATCACTACAGTAAAGCTACTTAACATATTCATCACCTCACATAATTATTCTTCTCCCTTCAAGGTGAAAGCATTTAACATCTACAAGCTTCAATTTTCAGTTATACAATGTTATTATTAACTATAGTCACTGTGCTGTCCAGTAGATCTTCAGATCTTGTTCATCTTGTGTCCCTCCCCGCCCCACCCTCAGTCCCTGGAAAACAGGTTTTAAAAATAGTTGCTAATCCTTATTTCTTCTAAATTTTTAAATCAGTTGCTGCCTCAGTTTCTATATGAGAAATGACTGATTGATTTCATTTTTCTGTTCACGCTACCATTTTCATATCATACTAGCACATGTTACCCATTAACTGTATTGCAGATTTGGTCTCATAAAATTCTTTTAAAATAACATTTTTAAAAAGCTATCAAAAATAAGCTTATATTTCTGAAGCTTGTTTGAGCATAGAATGGCTTTGGATAAAATACCATTACCTAGTAAAGTGTGAACTTTTATAATACATAAAAATTATTCTTTTATAAGAATATTCATAAATGTAGTTAGATTAATAGAAGATTCTTGATTCTTTGATCAGAAAACTAAGGACTATATTGAAAAATCAGTGATAAATTTAATTCTTATAGTACATCTGAAAGCAAAAAGAAAACTCTTGGGAGAACTATTACAGTGATTTAATTTTGCTGTTGATGTATTTCTTTGGGTGGTAAGTATGGCAAAACATGTTAAAATTTAATACAAAGAGATTTTGTTCATTTTTCCATCTCTAAAGGGACAAAGCTTGAGCCCCTCCAGACAGATAGAAAAACTCATTTAGAGAGTTCCCCTTCATGTTAAGCTAATTTCTTCTTAATTCAGCTGTAAAACAGAAATAGAATGATCATATTAATCATTTAAAGGTGTGTAGTTGCATTGATTCCTTGTTCCTTTACCCCCTCTCATGTCTTGTTTCCTTACCCTTTGTAACTTTTTTTGCATTATGTATAAGGATGCCAAAGTACTATTTATTGTTGATAGTTTACAAAATTGAATCTTACATTAGTGCATAATTTTGGTGAATGTTGGAAGTTTATGGTAGATTGCCTTACATTTCTGCATATTGTTTGCACCTTGGAATTATAGCACTGGCATGAATTATAGAGCTGAGGATCTAAAGATTTTTACTTTGATTTATCCCATTATCATCTGCAGGGAAACAGTTGCTTTTACTGATTAAAAATATAGGCCAGCCGCAGGGGCTCACGCCTGTAATCCCAGCACTTTGGGAGGCCAAGGCGGGCAAATCACAAGGTCAAGAGATCAAGACCATCCTGGCCAACATGGTGAAACCTCGTCTCTACTAAAAATACAAAACTTAGCTGGGTGTGGTGGCGCGCACCCGTAGTCCCAGCTACTCAGGATGCTGTGGCAGGAGAATCGCTTGAATCCAATAGGCAGAGGTTGCAGTTAGCCGAGACCATGCCACTGCACTCCAGCCTGGTGACAGAGCGAGACTCCATCTCAAAAAAAAATTAAAATGCAGTAGCAAAAGCGATGGTAGAAATTTAAAACCGAGTTGATGAGTAGCAGATAACTTGGTAGTGGGAAAAAAGTCAGGTAAAACAATTTTTGTAATAAAATAGACAGATTTTGTAATGTGGAGGCACAGAACACTAGATTTAAGCCAGGGGGTCTTAAGTTGTGTTACATACCTTTTAAAAGTCTGATGGAAGGTATAAATGTTCTCCCACCAAAAAATGTACATAGTGTACATAAAATTTTGCACATAGTTTTTATTACATTGAAATATATTATTTTAAACAGAATGTAAAAGAACCTTCATGAAAACTATGTCACTTTTTTTAATACAAAAACCAGTGGCCACTACCTGAGAGCAGTGAATAAATCTAAGTGGTACAAATTAACCAAAATTAAGCTTTATTTCTGTTCAATAAGAAATTTTAATGAAAAAACTGCTATTTAACTTATAAAATAACAAGTTGAAACTATGCTCTTTGACTTTGCAACTTTTATATCCAATCTTTGATATCCAGTCAGTGTTGACTTTGGTAAAAAGTGCTGAAAATGCTATTTTACAAAAGAGAAAAGAGTAAATGGAATCTGAAGATTCTCTTGCCTCATGAAAGTAGACTTGTCAAGAAATAAGAATTCTCCAAGACTTGAGATAAATTCATGTTGCATCATTTTCTTTGCCTTCAAGTTACTGAGATCATTTTTGGCAAGATCTGTATCATTAATAGTGTGTTAGGAAGGAAAAGATTATGACTCCATATTTTACTTTCAAGGTTGAAGAGTTAAACTCTTTAAAAAGAGTGTATTTTACCCTGTAAACAACAGTATCAGGCTGTAGAATTTGTCTTCTGAAAGCAGTGAACTTACATATAGCAGAGAACTTTCATAGAGCTCCCATTTCTTGACAAAACCTCTCAAGAAGCTCTTGATTGAAAGTCTTGGCTTTCGTGAATCTGGCAACTTTCACAATAGTAGATTTTTCATGACAAATCCTCTTAGGCGATTATTCAAGGGTTGGCACTTGAAACAGTAGAATACTTTCACAACAAGAGATAAGATTTCTTTCAGAATTGATGACAGTCTTGCACCCTAGTGCGTACTGATGAAGAAAGCAGTGGGTGACCATGACATGGAGAGCTGCTGTCTTTACCAGTGCCACAATATCAGATGTGTTCTCTGGCAGTAAGGTGTACTATCTGCCTACAGTATACTGAGGTTTCTTCAGGAGAAGTTTTGTGGTAAAGAAACTTCACTATTTTGAAAGTGTTAATGTTTTCTGAAGTTTCCAAAAAGGATTCCAAAATGGGAATGTTTCCTTGATTGTGTCACCTTGCTTGCATTTGATGAAAACTAGTAGCCGGCTATACTGAGAAATCATATCTGAAGAAAAGTGGTACTTCCAATCTTTTTGTGACCTACTTTATTATTATTTTTTTAATGTCAGGGTTTTTTTTGGAATGGATAAAAGTATTTGATAGAGGTATTTGCAACAGTCTTATTCTTCTTCATGCTACAAGTATGTTTGACTCTTTCTTTTTTTTTTTTTTTTTTTTTGAGACGGAGTCTTGCTCTGTCGCCCGGGCTGGAGTGCAGTGACCGGATCTCAGCTCACTGCAAGCTCCGCCTCCCGGGTTCACGCCATTCTCCTGCCTCAGCCTCCCGAGTAGCTGGGACTACAGGCGCCCGCCACCTCGCCCAGCTAGTTTTTTGTATTTTTTAGTAGAGACGGGGTTTCACCGTGTTAGCCAGGATGGTCTCGATCTCCTGACCTCGTGATCCACCCGTCTTGGCCTCCCAAAGTGCTGGGATTACAGGCTTGAGCCACCGCACCCGGCCATGTTGACTCTTTCTAAGATACTTGCCATCACCGTTCAACTGTGTGACATTTTTATTTGTTTAGCATTATAGTCAATAGCCTAGTAGATGATTTAATCAGGAGTTTTAATTGGAACAAATAGTTTTTGTAATGGTCTAGACTTTCCAACTAACTGTGCTCTCACATGTGGTCTCTTTTTCTCCCTCTTACACACTCCCAGCCACACACATATGCACACATACCCTGTCTGATGTAGCTGCTTCTTCAGAATATTTGGCTGTGCTCTGCTGATGGTGAGAACTTGCCATTTAAGAAGGACTTGGGACAGTCCATCTCATCATGTTCAGGGATAAAAGTAAAACCCAAGGATACTTAAACTTTATTGTATTTTATTTTCTGTTTCCAGTTCAAATTAAATCCAAGAGAAGGCTCCATAATCAAAAAGTAAGGACATATTTTAAATTTGCCAGCGGGAAGATATTCTAGTCATTACAGTCTTGTAATACTATCAATTCTGTTTCTCTTCAGAGGTGAGGAGAGACTATTTGATGAAATCATAAGTCCTGTAGGATTTTGTGAAATAGGGCCAGAATGAAAGCTAGCAAGAATAGTAGTTATGAAAATAAAATGCAAAGTTTATAGTATCATGTGGTAAAATGTAATAGTATCTACTTCATCAGTAGAACTGCTCTAGTCGCCATATATTCTCCGTCCTTTGTATAGGTTGGATCCCCCAAGTGAAAGGAGATGATGGGCTATTAGTAAATAGAAAATGGAGATCTGTACATAGAGTGTTAAGGGTGTAAGAATGTAAATATTAAAATTGTTATGTTTAGCTGTTATATAACATTAAGACTCAGTGTTAAGTAATTTCGCTGAAGTTGATCACTTTTTGTATCTTGGAATCAAAATAAATAACTGAAATCTACTATACTTGGCTGATGCTTAGTTAATGTACTTAGACCATATTTCGGATGAATTATTCACAGGATCTAAAGGAGTATCCTAATGTGTTCCTACCTTCTTTATCTCTGTGTTTATTTAAAAAGGCAAAAAGAAATGTAGGAGCAGATGCTGTTGACCATATTTGACTAAACAGTAGCATTTGTGTTTAGATTGAAACAGCATTAGAAAACTAGATATGGATTAAAGTCAATGGTGGTTTTTTTTTGTTTTTTTTTTGTTTTTTCCTTCCAGGAATGTTTCTTATAGATGATCAAACAGGCCCAGAAAGGGGAAGTGTTGTGATCAATATTATCCAGTTCATATTAGCATTCAGAGGAAAATTTGAGTCCTCTTATATACCGTTAAATTTCTTTCTATACTATCAAGTCCACAAATCCTGGAAGTGCAAAAGAATTTTCAGACTGTTCAAAATAATTAATCTCTGTTTAGGGTCAGGCTTTCCTGCAAGGTTATGAAATGCTGATAGAATTGGTCTATTTTGAAAGGCTCCTCAGCTTATACCCTTCCTTACAAATGCTAAAGCATTTAATGACCCCTGATTTAAAGAGAATTTGGACAGATTGAGGTTGTTGGTCTTGGAAATAAATACTGCAGCCTCCTGTAAAATACTTGAAATGTAATTGTTTTAAAACTTTCAAAGATATCACTTGTTTGCCTATTGGTTAGAATACTAGTGAAATAATTTTTAATCTTTTATGAATAGCTAACTTCATCATAAGAAAACTTAGCTAAGCATGGTAAAGCTGTTGTTATACAGCTGTGGAGTTCTTCCTGAGGAGTAACTGTCTTATAATAAATGTAATTGATTATCTAAAGTAGTTTTATTATTGGAATATCTCATAATAGGTTTATTCTCTTCTTGTCAGTATTTCCTTGTAGATTGAGCCTGTGGATTTGCATTTTTGTAATTGTGAATCTCCATTATAGGAGATACATATATTTTATCTACTTTTCAGTTTGTATGGGGTTAACTTTTATTAGAATCATCTTTAATGTTATTTTGCTTATATCCTTAATTTTAATCATAGACAAACATTAAGAAGCTGGAGAAAATTATGTTCTAGTGACATTTATATAGAAGAAGAATCTTTTTTCCCCCTTTTTTGAAGAGAGATGAGGCAGTCTCATATTTTGGTAAAGAATTTGTAGACTTTGTAGAGGTCTCTTCAAAATAATCTGGCTCAGAATCTTGACATATCCTCAGCAGACATGGTGCAAATTAGATGGCAGAGTGGTGGGTACAAGTTGACTATAAAATAAAGCATTAGGTTAGTAATGTCCAAATAATACTTTGGGTTTTGAGTGTTGCAGAGAAGTCAGACAACTGATACTATAAAGAAAAATGTTTTGAGAGTGAGGTAACTGCTTGAGGGAAGGAAGGCTCCTTCTGTCTTATTCACTAATTTACAAGAAGACAATTGTGTTACACTTCCTTAGGAGTCATTCATTTGTATATTTGATACTTTTGCTTTATGAACATGTGAAGATTATTCAAAAGCAAGCTGTTGGTGTTTTTTTCTTCCAAGAAAGCATGCCGCAGGGCAACTTTCAGCGTTGGTTCTCGTCTAGCCCTATGCCCCACACTGTCTGCATCTGCACTTAAGTTTCAGTATTAGATAACTCACATGTTTAAACTATGAAGAAAGAGTTAAAACATCCTGAGAATGCTAGTAAATGTGTATTTTTGAAAGGACTACCAAAATTTGAGTTTAAAGAGGTAAACTCCTTTTTCATGAGAAAGTTACTTAGAATCACTACTGCTGTTTCCCTCTCCCTTGCCTTCTCCTTGTCACATGCATACCCCCAACTGTGTTCCAGAATGATGGCACATAAAGTAAACATTCATATTTCCCTTTTTTTTTTTCTTTTTTTGAGACAGTCTCACTCTATCACCTAGGTTGGAGTGCAGTGACGAGATCTCAGCTCACTGCAACTTCCACCTCCCGAGTTCAAGTGATTCTCCTGCCTCACCTCTGGAGTAGCTGGGATTACAAGTGCGTGCCACCAAGCCCGGCTAATTTTTGTATTTTTAGTAGAAGTGGGGTTTCTCCCTGTTGGCCAGGCTGGTCTTGAACTCTTGACCTCAAGTGATCCGCCCACCTTGGCCTCCCAAAGTGCTGGGATTACAGGTATGAGCCACTGTGCCTGGCCTCTTATTTTTTCTTTGGTTAAACTTTTAGGAAAAAAGTTTGAGCCGCTTTTAATTTTCTTTCTGTTTTTAAATAAATTATTAGAGATAAAGTTTCTCTCTATTAGGAACTCTGTGTACATGAGTTCATTGAGCTTATTCTTAATAAAGACAAATCTTCCAGAAATAATAGTTGTTAACTTTAAGTGATCTCAAGAAAAGGAAAATTTTTAGTTTCTCTGGGGAATGAATTTTCATGACCTAATCTTAAATCAGGTTATTTCTTCTAGCCTGTTTACTAAATTTCTACATGTTGTAACCTAATGAAATTTTCTTACCTCCTCTTTATTTAAAACAAACGATAATTACTGTCTTTTAAAAAATCTTCCAATGTAATGTTCTTATTTTTCTTAACACATTAATTTTCCTGGGCCAAATTGTGTTACTATGATCCACATTAAGGCTGTTATATAATACAATAAAATTGTAGAACTTTCATACCTTGAAGGATCTTAGCAATTATTTAATTCAAACCCATTCTAACATAGATGATAAAACAGATTTGCAGAGTTGGGTGACTCATACCTGTAATCCCAGCACTTTGGGAGACTCAAGCGGGAAGATTGCTTGAGCCCAGGAGTTCAAGACCAGCTTGGGCAACATAGTGAGACGCTGTCTCTACAAAAAAAAAACTTAAAAAATAGCCGGGCATGGTGTCACATGCCTGTAGTTCTAGCTACTTGGGAGGCTGAGGTGGGAGGATTGCCAGAGCCTGGAGGTTGAGGCTGCAGTGAACCATGATTATACCACAGCACTCTAGCCTGGGCAACAGATCGAGACCTTGTTTCACAAAATAAAACAAAACAAACAGATCTACAAAGATCAACTTGTTCTAAGTCATATAATCTTTTTGTGTAATAACTAAAAACCACATCTTCTAACCTCAAACCTGGTATTTTTTTCTACGAAATTATGTTCTACAGTCCAAATTATTTTTCTTTATTATTTTGAATCCTAAAGTAGAAATAGAAACTTAGAAAAATAAAAAGCAACTCCTTTATAATATATGAGGACTTTTTCAGTTTTAAATCAGAAAAACCCAACTCAAGGTAGCTTAAATAAAAGGACTTACATAACCTAAAAGCTCTGGCCTGGATCTAGGTGCTCAACAGATCTCAAGAGTATCTCATTCTCTCTTCCTCCCTTACCCTTCTCCTCCTTTCTCTCTTCTGTATATATGTTATTTTCAAACAGGCTGTAACAAGTAGTGGCGAGATATAGTTCCTAATAGCTTCAAGTTTGCATTCTACCTACTTTAGCAACTATGATGGGAAGAGAGCTACAATTTGAGCAAAAATTTATAGGGTGAGTTCTGATTTCCCTGGATCGAGGCACATACCTATTCCTGAACCAAATATTCTGGCCAGGGAATGGAATTCTCTGGGACATGTATCTAAAGCTGAAGTATAGAGCCTGCCACACAGGGATAATAATAGTTTTCCAAAGAAAAATCGAGGAGGGGAAAGAATGTTGGAAAGAGAAAAAAATATCAGTTGTCTGCTTCACATTTATTCTCAATAATTAGTTTCATATAAGTGAAATACTGTAACACCCTAAACTTCAAAGATTCTTCATAGACAGAAAAAATAAGAGCTCAAAGAAGTTGTGACTTCGTTCAAATCACATAGTTTCTATACATGCTATTAGTAAAACCCAGGACAGCTGAGTACAAGTTTTACCCTTATATTCACATTGAGGTCCAGATCCTGGTTTTGAATGAGATAATTATGTGCAGTAGGACTGTTTTCTGATCCTTAAAATAGAGACAATGATATCTATCTTGTAAAGTTGTGGTAGTGTTAAAGATATATAAAATGATGGCAAGTACCTTAATATACGAAAAGCTGCTGTATGTTGTCATTGTAATAATAGCCATGTTTCTTCCTTTGTTGAATTGCTTTCCTATAGTAATCTTACTGTGATCATCCTGAAACATAGATTTCCGAGCTTCAAGCAAACACTATTATGTTGAAACATCTACATTATTTCTAAGTTTAGCAGTGCCGGTGGAAAGTTTACTGAAATAGAAAATTGCTTTTTTAACTGAGGAATGTAGATTATAAATTCATGATTCATCTTCTCAGAAGATGATCGGAGTATTGATAAATATTGATGCATAGAATATGAACAAAACATTACATATCTTGTGCTGTGATATTAAAGTAGTATTCTGTTCTGGTGGTAGTATGGCAGTATTTTAGGTCTGAAAGATGTATATAATCTGTACTTTTAAATGTGTTTTTTAAGAGATTAATCACAAGAGATTTACATAAAACTAAGGTTAAAAATTAATGGTGGATTGGAGATACATCAGGCAAATTTCAGTTTCAAAAGCAGATGACAGAATCTCAGTATCAGAGTAGCATTTAAAGCAAAAAGCATTAAACTGGATCAGAAATGTCATTTTACATTAACGCAGGGTATATACTCCAGGTAAAGACTTAGCAGTTATGAACCAGTGTGCTAAACATAACATCAAAATGTATTAAGCAAAAGCTGAAAAAAATGAAGAATAATTGGTAGAAAAGCAATGATAGGAATCTTTATGGTACTTCAGAACTTACAAAGAAAGAAGACACAGTCATGTGCCACATAATGATGTTTGAGTCAACGCCTGACAATGGTCCTGTAAAATTAAAATGGAACTAAAAAGTTTCTATTACTTAGTGATGTTGAAACCGTTGCAATGCAATGTATCACTGACATGTTCGTGGTAATGCTGGTGTAAGGAAACTACTGTACTGTCAGTTGTATAAAAGCATAGCACAGTTATGTTCAGCACGTAATACTTTATAATGATAAACGAATATGTTACTAGTTACATGTTTGCAGTACTATTTTATTATTTTAACATGTGCTTCTGCTTATTAAAAAATGTTAACTATAAAATAATCTTTAGGCAGATCCTACAGCAGGTATTCCAGAAAACGGCGTTGTTGTCATAGGAGATGTCAGCTCCATGGGTGTTATTTCCCCTTAAGACCTTCCAGTGGGACAAGATGTATAAGTGGAAGACAGTGATATTGATGATCCTGACTTGTAGAGGCCAAGGCTAAAGTATGTGTGTATTTATTAGTTTTTAACAAGAGTTTAAAAAGTAAAAAAAAAAAATTAAAAAATAGAAAAAATCTTACAGAATAAGGATACAAAGAAAAAATGTTTTTGTGTAGCTGTGTAATGTTTTTAAGTTAAATGTTACAAAAGAGTCAGAGTTAAATTTTTGTATGTTTATAAAGTGAAAAGTTATAAAATGCTAAGGTTAATTTACTGAAGAAAGAAAAAATTTTAAAATAGATTTAGAGTAGCATGTTTATAAAATCTACAGTAGTACACAGTAATATCCTAGGCCTTCACATTAACTCACCACTCACCCACTGACTCACCCAGAGCAGCTTCCAGTCCTGCAAGCTCCATTCGTGGTAAGTGCCCTATACAGGTGTACTGTTTTTATGTCCTTTATACCATTTTTACTGAACCTTTTCTATCTTTTAGATACACAGATACCATTGTGTTACAGTTGCCTATGATATTGAATACAGTAACTTACTAAACAGGTTTGTAGCTCAGGAGCTGTATCATATAGCCTGGGTGTGTAGTGAACTATACCATCTAGGCTTGTATAAGTATATTATATGATACGGTGATGAAATCACCCAGATGCAGTTTCTCTTAAGCAACATATAACTGTAGATATATAGGTGGCTTGAATAATAAAATAATGAAATGTATTTTTTTCTGTCATGAACATTACCAATCTTACAAATTAGACCAACTACAAAACAAAATCTCACTCGAAAATAAAAATATATAAGTCCCATTTCTTGATTACAATTCATTAGAACTGGAATTTTTTTTAATGTTTAAATTTATATGGAAATATAAAATCATGTTTTAAATAATTTTTGATTCAATGAGGAAATGTAAATTTACATTAGAAATCAAGATTAATAACAAGTAGAGATTTATAAAGGCAAAAATGTTAATGAATTAGGAAACAGTAAACCATTTGAACTAATAAATCTAAATACTGATTGCTTGAAAATGCCAATAAAATCAATACATATTTTTAAAAGCCAGTCAAGGATAAAAGAAAAGAGGGAAACTAAAAATGAGACATTAAGTACGAGAAAGGAGATAAAACTACAGTGTGGAGGTGATGTTAAAAATTATATTCAGGTCTGTGCTAATCATTTTGGAAATTTCAGTGAGAAATGGGCAATTTTCAGTGAATATGTTATTGTAAATGCTTTAAGGAGAGAGACAAAATCTGAACAGACCCTGCAATAATGAAAATGTCTAGGAGCCCTCAAGAAATACCTGGTTTAAATTGCATTTCAGGTGGCTGCTTATCAAACCTTGAAGTGTCAGGTAATTATGTTATCTAAATTGGACCAGGTGCTAGAAAATATGTAAGACTTCACAGGTGGCTGCTTATGTAGCCCTTATACCTTAATCTGATAAAGGTAGCATATATGTAAAAAGAAAACCAGAAGGTACAGTTTAGGGAAAATTAAATATTTCTATTTGGCCAAAGTAAGAGTACATTCAAGGGAATTGTGAGAGGTAAGAGTGGAAAAAGAGGTTGGAGCTGTATTTTTATGCTGTGATTGAATTATAGTGTGTGATAAATTGCTCTTGTTTGGGTAGAATAACATTTTGAATTAATTGGTAATTGGATTAATCTTAACTTTAAAAAAAATTAATCTAAGAGTGGTATAAAGGATAGATTACAGAATGGATAAAGGGTGATAAATCAGTTGGCTATGGCGGAATTGCAGGAAGAAACTGAAATAGGCCACAGAAAACTGAAACTGACATTTTGAGTAGTATTTTGGAATCAAGATCTGGATTTTGGCAACTGAGTAGATGCATAGGAATCAAAGATGAGTATACTAAATGAACTTAATCTATGATTTGTCTCATTTTATTGTGTACCATTAGTGTGTATCCATGTATGTATGTGCCAGGTAGTTAATATGCTGACTGTGTCTGTTAGCTCCCCTCTGCTGCCTGGACCTTTGCCACAGTGCTAGAGTTCCCTCACTTCTCTTTTCTATAACCCTGTGATATTACTGCTGTCTCTCAACTGTGTTTCCTTCCTCAAGCAGAAAGAAGATGGCAGGATCATATAGTAGTTGACTAGAAGCTGTGGAGTTTGAGTGCTGGGATTATATCTAGTTCCATTACTTATGAAGATATATGACCTTACCTCATTATAAAATGGTTTGCCAATCGTACCTACCCTACATGGTTTTATGAGTATTAAATTATGTATTTCTAAAGAGATTTAGAACAATACAAAGAATATGGTATGGTGCTGGAGAAAATAGTGAATATCTATTGATGGAAAGAAGGGGGTTTTCCAAGTTAAAAAGCTTCAGTTTTTGGAAATGCGTGTTGTAAGTATTTCTGAGATTACCAGGTAGAAATTCCAGCCAGATGTTGGAATTCTGCACTGGCAGTTGGGAATAAAGTCATGTTGAAGGAGATAAGTTTTGGAGTTATTGTGTAAAATTGGTAAAGCACTGGAATAGATTGGATTGACAGAGGGGAGACTCTTTTCAGATAGGCCTATATTTAGGGACAAGAGAAGAGACAACCAATAAGGGTTGAAAGAAACCTTAAGAGAGTAAGTCCTATGACAGAAGCAGGGAAGTTTCAGAATGGATGCAGAAAGATCAGCCAGGGTCTTCCTGTTCTCCATCGTGGTGCGGCATCAAGGTGAAAAGGATAACACCATGCAGGAACTTTGCATCTGCAGGCTCTGCTTCAACATCTGTTTAGGAGAAAGTGGAGACAGATTGACCTGAGTAACTAAGGTGTTGGAGCAGCTTACAGGTCAGACCTGGTGTTTTCCAAAGCTAGATAATACTGTTAGCCCTTTTGGCAATAGAAGAAATTAAAAGACTGTTGTCTGCTGCACAGTTTGAGGGGCCAAGGCAGATGAAATCTTGGAGAATGGTCTAAAGATGCATGAGTGTGAGTTAAGAAAAAATACCTTCTCAGATACTGGAAACTTTGGTTTTGGGACCCAGGAACACATTGATCTAGGTATCAAATATGACCCAAGCATTGGTGTCTACAGCCTGGACTTCTGTGAGGTGCTGGAAAAGCCACGTTTCATCATGGCAGGTAAGGAGTGCAGGACAGGCTGCAGTGGTGCCAAATAGAATCAGCAAAGAGTAGGCCGTGCACTGGTTTCAGCAGAAGTATGATGGGATCATCCTTCCTGGCAAATAAATTCTCATTTCTACCCATAAGGCCAATAAAAAGTTTTCAGTGAAATGTTTAAAAAAAAAGATCAGCCAGCAGCCAGTAGGGTAGTTTGTTGAGAAAGCACTAATGACCATTAAGAAATCAGCCTCGACTGGGCATGGTGGCTCATGGCTGTAATCGTAACACTTTAGGAGGCCAAGGCAGATTTCTTGAGTCCAGGAGTTGAGACCAGCCTGGGCAATGTGGCAAAACCCTCGTTTCTACTAAATAAATAAATAAATAAATAAATAAATAAATAAGCAAGCAGGCAAGCAAGCAAGCAAGCAGGGCTTGGTGTTAGGCTCCTGTACTCCTAGCTACTCGGGAGGCTGAGGGGGTTGAACCTAGGAGGCAGAGGTTGCAGTGAGCCAAGATTGCACTACTGCACTCCAGCCTGGGTGACAGAGTGAGACCATGACACGCCCCCTCCCCTCCAAAAAGAAATCAACCTCATAATCAATTTCTCTGGATTAAGGAGTAAGAGCGTCTCAAGATTTGCTATTTATAGAGAGGGCGGCTGATAGTTTGAGAGAGGTACAGAATCTAGGGAGAGTGTGTGTTTTTGGTCTTTCAGTTGTTTGCCGGCCTTGGATAAAGATTAAAGATTACTTGAGCATATTATTTAGAGACAAGTGGAGAGAATAACGGCACATGCCAGATAGGAGATAATTAATAAAGCACTTGCCCAAAATAGAACCTCGTAGAACAGGAAGAGACATCAAGCATGAAGCAATTTTAAGATGGGAGAAAGGAATTTTGAGTGTTCATATTGGATGACCTCAGGGTTCCCAGTAAAACAGGAGCTGAATTCATTGAAGATGATGTGTTGGTCAGGATAAAAAGAGAGGTTGGGAGAACAAAGTACTAAAATCATTGTGGTCAAGAGTTTAGTAAGTGTATACCAGAGGAGTTATTGAGTGATACGAGTTTGAAATAGGCAAAGCTGTAGGAATGGGGGCTGGAAAGAATATTAGAAGGAACACTAAATATACTTCTGAGGTCTACCTCCTGGTCTGTGAACATAAAGGAGTTGAAAGAGTAATGGCTGAAGTTCTTTAGCTAAAGTTGTTTAGCTAAAGTTAGAATGTGTTGAAAGTTGTATTTCAGGAAAAAAGGTTAAGGATACAGTTGACCGTTCGATAATGTAGCCCACTGTTGACCAGAAGCCCTACCCATAACATAAACAGTCAATAACACATATTTTGTGTATGTATTATATAGTATATTCTTACAATAAAGTAGAGAAAAGAACATGTATCAAGAAAATCATAAGGAAGAGAAAATACATTTACAGTACTGTATTTATTGGTACTATACATTTATGTTGTCGGTTTACAAGATGAAGCATCTGAAATGGCCAGCAGCTATAGCTGTACATATCTACTGTACATATCAAGCAAGTCACCTTATTCTTATAACATCCATGACTTTTCTCCACTTCTTGAAAGCACTTCTATCATCACTATTGGCACTTCATATGGGTCTCATGGTGTTAAGGTTTACAGCATTGCATTAAGCACAGTGAAAAATACACAAGAGGGCTGGGCGCGGTGGCTCACGCCTGTAATCCCAGCACTTTGGGAGGCCGAGGCGGGCGGATCATGAGATCACGAGGTCAGGAGATCGAGACCATCCTGGCTAACACGGTGAAACCCTGTCTGTATTAAAAATACAAAAAATTAGCCAGGCATGGTGGCATGTGCCTGTAATCCCAGCTAATCGGGAGGCTGAGGCAGGAGAATCGCTTGATCCCAGAAGACGGACGCTGCAGTAAGCCAAGATCGTGCCACTGCACTCCAGCCTGGGTGATAGAGCAAGACTGTGTCTCAAAAAAAAAAAAAAAGAAAAAGAAAAGAAAAAAAATACACAAGAACCGTGAGAGAGTGAGAGAGAGCTTTTGATTGCAATATACAGTTTACTGGAGAGATGAGCTGATCATACAGAGATGATTAGTGTCACACGGTGTTTTAAATAGATTCTTGCAACCCTTGAGCTCACTGCAGTAGCAACAAAAGTTAGCTATGAGATTTTAACAGTAGTATAGTGTGTACTACAGTTAATATTACGTAACTGATTTAATGCTGCATCTTCGCATTTGTTTATTATCTTGACTACAAGTGGTATTATGTCTGGTCTTAAGGTTTGTGTGCATATGTTTTGATGAATTTTAACTTTTTATAATAGATTTGTGTATATTTTATGTCAGTAAATGATAAAACAGACTAATAATCTACATACATTTTATGTATTCATGACATAAATCTAACTTTTTCTTAACTTTTTGATATTTCCAGGCTATGTGTTTCATCTGCAGGTTTTTTCAAATTGTTGAAATCTCTGAAAAATGTTATTGAAAAAAAAATCCATATATATAAGTGGACCCACACATTTCAAACCTGTCTTCAAGGGTCAGCTGTGTAAATAATTTTCTTCATAATTAAAGTGGAAAAGGAGAGTTACCACTAGTAGAAAGTAGAACTGTGTACCCTTGAAGAGTGTGTGTGTGTGTGTGTGTGTGTGTGTGTGGTTACAGATCAATTTAACTTAAAACTTCTTGGTTAGAGATAAAACTGGTCTTTATTAGCCTTAATTTACATGAAAAATGCAAAATGTTAGGCCAGGCACAGTGGCTCATGCCTGTAATCACATAACTTTGGGAGACTGAGGTGAGCAGATCACTTGAGGTCAGGAGTTCAAGACAGCCTGGCCAACATGGTGAAACCCGTCTCTACTGAAAATACAAAAGCTAGCCAGGCGCAATGGCACATGCCTGCAATCCTAGCTACTTGGGAGACTGAGGCAGGAGAATTGCTTGAACCCGGGAGGCAAGGTTGCAGTGGGCTGAGATCGCACCACTGCACTTCAGAGTGGGTGACAGAGCGAGACTCCGTCTCAAAAAAAAAAAGAAAAATTTGAAAACACAGAGTATTTTTTAATCTGCAAGAGCTTTATAGCCTTTTATTCATATGTATAAGCTTTTAAAGATGAGTAAAATTTTAATTTAGTGTGGACTTTCCACTCATTTGAAATCCTACATTACAGGTGTTAATTCAATTTTAGTGAGTGTGCATCATGGCTCAGAGAGATAGGACTAGAATGAGGAGGTCACATTGGAGACTCTGAAACAGATACATGTGAGCCTCCCAACTTTTTAATATTTGTTAATCTAGAAATGTTGAATTTCGGGTGCTGACAAGGCAGCAGGTAGATAATAATTGCAAAGTTAAGAAAATAGACTATAATTTTGATGGTAAACTAATCGATTAAATTTTAAAATGTACTTTTCCATGGTTTTCTTTGAATTGTCAGTAATTTTGTTTCAACTGGTATTCATACATAAATTATTCACCCAATGTTGACAACTAGTAGATTTACATATTTTTTATGTTTGCCTATCCTTTTTTGAGTAAGGATTAACAGAATGTATAAACACCTACATTATAGGTACACTACTAATCACTTGCTACTTGAAAAAACCTAAAGCTTTGAAATCTTTTTTATTATTGCACACAGACTTATGCCAAAAATGGAGATAAAGAGAAAAATGTCATCCACTAAACCCCAACAAATAATGACAATGTGGTCTCCTCGTAGACTTGCATTGACTTAATTTTTAAAAAAAATTTTATTGCATATTTTGACTAGATTATAAATGCATGTGGTTAAAAAATTCACATGATTCAAAAAAGTTCCCCTCCCACTCATCTTCCATGTGATATTTCCTTTAGCTAACCTACTTAGCAATTCTGTATTTATCCTGCTAAACATGAATGACAGTTGTTTGCTGAAATTACATTGAATGTGATGTAATAAGTCATTGTAAGTTTACATTTTTTAGCTTTAATAATTTTTAATGTTTTAATGAAGGAGGAGTAGTACTGCTCTTCAAAGTACTACTACTTTCCCTTACCTTTTACTGTTTTGTTAAGAAAATCATACAGAAATAAAATTCCAGCGATTCAAAAACTGTACCTTAAGTACAGGTAGAGAATTGCTAAAACCGTATACTATTTTGTAGTTTTAGCATGCTTTTATGTAACTGCATCTGGTGTTTGATCCTCATGAGAACCCTGTTAAGAAGGAAGGGTACATATTATTGTCCTGATTTTCCTTCGAAAACACGTCAGAGTTTGTATTTTGACTGTCAGCATTGAAAATACAAGTCTTTTATTTATAAAATTGTGGTCTTTATACTGTGGCCAAAATCTTAAATCACTTGTCAGGGTTAGAAATGGTTTATACCTGTTTTTTTGACATTTATACACATACACACATATTTTTAAATTGTCTATAATAAAATCATGCGCATCTTTGAAAAAATATTAGGAGTACTACAATGGATACCTACATACTTGCTATTTATCATACCTGGTTTTTTGTTTGTTTGTTTGTTTTTTGAGACAGTCTGTCTCTGTTGTCCAGGCTGGAGTGCAGTGGCGCGATCTCAGCTCATTGCAACCTCCGTCTCCCAGGCTCAAGTGATTGTCCTGCCTCAACCTCCCAAGTAGCTGGGACTACAGGTACACACCACCACGCCCAGCTAATTTTTTGTATTTTTGGTAGAGACGGGGTTTCACCATGTTGGCCAGGCTGGTCTCGAACTCCTGACCTCAAGTGATCAGCCCGCCTTGGCCTCCCAAAGTGCTGAGATTACAGGTTGTGAGCCACTGTGCCCGGCCTGTTTTTAAATTCACATAAATATGTTTTATATTTTTCATTAGGGAGAATAAGGTTATTTGTGTCCAGAATTTTTAAGACACTGGGGAGATGTAGATGCCAGTAGTAATTTAAAGAGAAATAATTGCAAATTCTTTTTCCTCTTGAGTATACTTTCATTTAAATTACAGTTTTCTGTAAGTTACTTTTAACTGTTAAACTTCTTAATGTTGCTTATTGTTTGTCTTATATTTCTAGGTTGGATTTTTCTTAAGTCACATGTCTAATAAACCCTTAAATACCTCATTTATTCATCATCGTTAGTGAATGCATTATTGTACATATTAGATTTTTCTCTTTAGATAACTCAGCTTCCCCTATTAAATGCCACATATATATATTTTGTTTATGTTTTATTATTTAATCAACTCTTGAGAACTACATGCATTTTAATCATTCGTAATACTTACATTTTCTAAAATCCTTCATTTTCCCCTGGTTTCTTCAGCAAAGAGATGCATGTAGTACAGGGATAGCTTTACTTCTGTTAGAAGATTGTTGCACACATTTACATCATCTGCATACTCCTGTTTTTGTTGGACTCTAATGCCAGCATCAGTTTTTGCTGCTGCTATTTCTGCCTCTTAAAGGCAATATGCCTCTATCTAGTTTGCTGATTCTGATACGCTTTGCCCTGGAAAGTAGGTAATCAAGTTTGTGAGGAACTGTGTGTTTAAGGAGTCCATAAATCCTTGTGGGGAGCCCTAGGTGTAAAGAGCACAGCTGTAGGGCAGAGGCCTTTGACATTTATTTTGGATATGCAGTGGCCTTTGCCTATGGGGTTCATGGGTCAGAGCACTGTTGTGACCTTTGAATAAATGGGGTGTTACGATAATTGTTTCAAGGGAGAAGAGTTATTCTTATATTATCCTTTGTATTGATATTGCTCTTATTTATTACTGAGCTGGATTTAAGTATTAATCATTTAAGGTCAAATTTCTGATGTACATATGTTCTCCAATGGCTACAACCCAGTTACTATAGCAATTTAGTGAAATAACTATAATGGAACATTTTTTTTGAATTTGGCTTCTCTTTTTTTTTTCTGTCCACCAGGGAGTAACTATTCCCAGTCAGAGGCGCTATGTGTATTATTATAGCTACCTGTTAAAGAATCACCTGGATTATAGACCAGTGGCACTGTTGTTTCACAAGATGATGTTTGAAACTATTCCAATGTTCAGTGGCGGAACTTGCAGTAAGTGCTCTGAATTCTCATCCTTCCATGTATTGGAACAGTTTTCTTACCATATCTAGAAGTTTATATAAAAATTTAGAAAGAAATTTACCACATTTAAAATTTATGCAGGCGACTATATTTCTGAAGCATTTGAACAAATTAATTAGCTTTGTTGTTCAACTCATTGGGCTAAAGAAGCCAAAAGCAATGGGTTTTAATGTAGTCGAAGCCAAATTATATTTATGAAAGAAATATTCTGTGTTATACACCACATACAGCCCAATTCTGACCAGATGATGGAAGAACCTGTCCCATCAGAGGTCCAGCATGAGGTCCAGCAGAGGTCCACCAGAGGAGTTCAGCAATTTGCTGGTCTTAGGGCAGGGATCAAGTCCTTAATATCTTAGGAAAACTAGGTATTGACAGTAATGGTGACAAAGCAATAAAAAGGAAAGGAAGAAGTGATATAAGACATGGCAGCAAGCTGAAGTAAGATTAGTAAAGAATAGGAATCAAAGTATGTGGAGTGTTAGAGAAAACCTGGATTTAGATCCGGATTCCTATCCTAGATCTGTCATTAATCTATTGTGTAACCCTGGGCACATCATCTACCTCTCTTTGAGTTTGCTTGTCAATAAAATGAAGAGACTTTGAAATCTGAAACTTCTGGATAAGTATGAAGTACAGATTATGTCACTGATGTCTGCCTCTAATTTATTTCTCCCTTTTACCCTAATCTCTATAAGTCTACCTCAGTCATCCTGATCCTATCCTACTTCTCCGATGTTGTTTGTCAGATAGGTGTGATCATCATCATCAGATCTTTTCTGTATTCTTAGAGACAGATAACTTTATCAAAGACCGGAGTTTATTAGTATAGCATGTTAAATAAAGGCTTCTAAAGAGTCTCATTGATGCTCTTTACATCTCAGTACAGTTTTTAAAACTGCTGAATGCAAAGTACTGGGCTGTTGGAAGTGACTAACAAAGAAATGTAACAGATTCATAGAGAAGGAAAAAGGAAGAAAAAACTCATGCTCTTCTTGTAGTATTGATGTTAGTGTAAGAGCCAAGAAAAAGGTATAAAGTATCATGGAGATATTAAGGGAGAGAAAACATTCACTTTAGTAATCTTTCCTAATTTTCTAGTTTCCTCTTATGTACTATGATTTAATACTGTAGTAAAGCTTTAATAAAAAACTAGCTATATGTAATTAAGTGGGAGGTTGTGGGGCTAGGCATAAGGCTCACACCTGTAACCACAGCACTTTGGGAGGCTGAGGCAGGCAGATCACTTGATCTCAGGAGTTTGAGACCAGCCTGGGCAACAAGGTGAAACCCCATCTCTACTAAAAACACAAAAATTAGCTGGGCATGGTGGCGCGCACCTGTAGTCCCAGCTTCTCGGGAGACTGAGACAGGAGAATCGCTTGAACCTGGGAGGCCAAGGTTGCAGTGAGCCGAGATCATGCCACTGCACTCCATCCTGGGCATTGGAGCAAGACTTTGTCTTAGAAATAAATAAACAAAAATAAAATAAAATAAATGGGAGGTTCTGTGTATCAATTACAAATGCTACATTCAGAAAAGCTTTTGAAGGTTTTCAAACAGTTTCTTAAAGGAGGTTCACCAGCTCTTTATTGAACATTGGAAAAAACATACAGTTTAGATTGGCATTAAAACTGAAAGAAGTGGCCAGACGCAGTGGCTCACACCTGTAATCCCAGCACTTTGGAAGGCCGAGGTGGACAGGTCACCTGAGGTCAGGAGTTCAAGACCAGCCTGACCAACATGGTGAAACCCCAACTCTACTAAAAATACAAAAATTAGCCAGGCGTGGTGATGCATGCCTGTAGTCCCAGGTACTTGGAAGGCTGAGGCAGGAGAATCGCTTGAAGCCAGAGGTTACAGTGAGCCGAGATTGCGTCATTGCACTCCAGCCAAGGCAATAAGAGTAAGACTCCGCATCAAAAAAAAAAAAAAGACTCCTGAAAGAAGTATTACAGGCAATGGGAAATAGCTTGAGTTGAAGTGCAGCAGAAGGAAAAAGCTGGACAAGAATGTAGTGACAGATATTAGGTATGGAACGTATGACTGACTGTTAGAGGATCCTGAATGGGGATAACAGACTTGATTTGATAAATACTGAGATGTCATGATAACACTTGAGGATTAAACCATGTTTTTAAGGACAGTTGTATGCAAAGTTATAATCGCAAGAGTAAAACATAGTGGAAAAGAAACCAGTAATAAAACTTGCCTTAATGCAGGTATGCTAAGACAATCAAATGAGATTTCATTAATTTTTTATTTGCCATTTATAGCTAAAGATTTTGTAAAAGTTTTGATCCCAGTCAGGTGAAATAGTCACAGAAAGAAAGAAAAGTGAATCTGAGACTTGAAGACATTAATGTTGATATTTTGGTTTTAAACGTGGTTTAAATCTCGTAAAAGTGAGCTTCTCACATGACAATATTCAGTGGGTACTTGGGAGTATGGGTTCGAATCTAGGTAGGAGATATATCAATATTTTGGGCAGCATCAGGAAAGGGAGAGTAGTTAAGCCTTTCATATAAATATGGTCTAGTGTTTGGGGATGGGAAGGCTCGGAGGAAAGGAAGAAAAGGAGAGGGTGAAGACTGTGATAAGAATGGCAACTTGGGTTTAGGAAGAAGAGGAATCAATAAAGAAAACAGAGGTAGTGCTGAAAAATACAGCATCTTCTGTAGGGATTGGCAGCTTTTTCTTACTTGATTTTTGTCTTAGTATTTCCAAGTGATAGAAAAAGTTACTATACTCTAGACATTTAACAGGGTTAAAAATGTTACTGAAAGATGATCATTGTGGTTTTCTTTCAAGACTATAACAATATGTATATATCTAAGGAAATTTAATTCTGATTTTAAACAGTTGTTTTACTTGTATAAATTTAGGGACACAAGTGTAATTTTGTTACGTGTATAGATTGTGTAGTGGTCAAGTCAGGGCTTTTAGGGTGTCCATCATCTGAATAATATACATTGTACCCATTAAGTAATTTCTCATTATCTCCTCTCCCTTTCAAGTCTCCACTATCTCCCATTCTCTGCATTCTGATTTTCATTTGCTAGGTGTATTAGGTTGTTTTTGCGTTGCTATAAAGAAATACTGGAGGCTGAGTATTAAACAGTTTTAACCTGTTTTCTTTATAAATTCTTCTTTAATTGGTTCATGGTTCTGCACGCTATACAGAAAGCATAGCAGCATCTGCTTCTGGGGAGGCCTCAAGAAGCCTCCAATCATGGCTGAAGGCAAAAGGGGAGCATGGTGAGAATGGGAGCAAGAAAGAGAAGGAGTGGTGGGGATGCCAGCTCACTTATCACCAAGAGGATGGCCCAAGCCATTCATGTGGAATCTGCCCCCATGATTCAAGCACCTTCCACCAGGCCCCAGCTCTAGCATTGGGGATTACAATTCAACCTCAGATTTGGGAGGGAAAGATATCCAGACTATATCACTAAGTCTGGATCTTGTTGTTTATTTTTTGGAACATATTCAGTCATATACGAGGATATATGTTGTAGAAGTCCACAGAACCATACTAATATTGGACTTATGCTTGGTTAGGTCTTACCTATCTGAAACATGATATTCATATTGCAGAGAAGATTATTTTCTTTAGTGATTGAGGAAATCTTTACTACTTGTAAATTTTTATATAATACTAAAATATTTGAAGATGTACATTTTGGATGTAGTTTAATTGAAACCTGGAAGTACTATTAATTTGCTTTTGAAAGTCCTAAAATCAGGTTTATCAGATTCGGAATTAATGGAGTTTAAAAAGATTACAAGGCAGTTTTGCAATTTTATTCTGATTAATTTTATCACAGCTTTGGAATCCTACTGTTTATTTGCTTCTTCAAGTTAGATTTCCCAGTGAAATTTCAGTATCACATAAAGTCTTATGAAATGACTCATTGCACTTTGAACTTTGAGTGAAGGAAGGGAAATTTATTGATAGATTGTTGGTGTAATATTTCTCCTCTTTGTGGTAGCTTTTTCAAATAATGTATCTTAGAAGACCATGTTAGAATAACCTGCATGCTTTTATCAAACATATTAATTATGTGGTTGCTGATAGTTCTTTAAATATTACATAGAAATAGTAGTAGGTGTTTACTAAACTGGAAATTTCGTATAACTTGGTTTAGCTTTTGCCTTGTTCTCAGGACATTGATAAAAATGTAAGACTTTTGTTTATCTTTTAGAATAATGACACCTTTTGGTGCTGAGAATTTTTTGTTTGTTATATATATATACATGGTATAAATATAAAATATATTTAAATATAATATTTCTCATAACTTTATGTAAGCTTGTGTTTCTCTTTCTCTGTAATCTTTGCATGTTTTCTTCAAATGGCACTTCATAACCTCCTAAGGTTAATAAATTTCTTTGTAATGGACTTTTGTTTTCTAATTCCTCAACGTATGACAAATGAATTATATATACTTTGTCAAATTATTTAGGTAACTTTAAGTTTTTGATGTCCTGGGATCATAACATTCATCAGTCTTTAATTTCTGTCATTAAGGTCATTAGCTATAAATGAATTTATGAGTAGATTTAAAAAATAAAACATATAATCGTTCCCTTAACACACTTTCCCACAATTGCTAGTGTAAAAGCATGATGAATTTTGAGAAGTTATATTTTACCAGTTACTTTATTTTTTATTTCATTTTATTTTTTTTGAGACAGAGTCTTGCTCAGTCGCCCAGGCTGGAGTGCAGTGGCGCGATCTCAGCTCACTGCAAGCTCCGCCTCCCGGGTTCACTCCATTCTCCTGCCTCAGCCTCCCGAGTAACTGGGACTACAGGCGCCCTCCGCCACGCCCGGCTAATTTTTTGCATTTTTAGTAGAGACGGGGTTTCACCGTGTTAGCCAGGATGGTTTCGATCTCCTGACCTCATGATCCGCCCGCCTCGGCCTCCCAAAGTGCTGGGATTACAGGTGTAAGCCACCGCGCCCGGCCAGTTACTTTATTTTTTACCAGTTATTTAAAACAGACATGAGCCAAAGCCAGAATACTTGTTAATGAAAATGAGATGTTTTGGAGGAAAGGGAGGTTGTGCTGCAGTTTTTACTTGAACTCTGTTGCATTTCTTTACAGAAATTTCAAATCTTTTGTTTCCTGTTTCTTATGATGGTAGCATTATATATCTTTAAAATGTGATCTATAGGTAAAATGAATGATGGTTAATTTTTTTATAAATATTTAGACTTGTGTTTTTGAAATTTATTATAACATTGTTATAGGTTTTATCCTCTTTCTCTTGTGAACATGTAATGATTTATATTTTGTGATCTTTGCCACATGCTAGAGACTTCAGAATACTATAGCAAATATCTGTCTTCTTTATGTTTTAAAATTTTTCCTGACCACTGCCTGTTGATACCTGTCTTAAAAGTTATTTTGATGTTGTTCACAAATGTACCAGATAATTATTTCATCGTTTTTAATGCTTAAAGTTTTTATTTATATTAGGATTTTTAGTATGATTTTAATGTTAAAGTTTTGAAGTTATTCTGCCGCTAAAAGTCTAATCTTGGGACTTACTATTCAGGAAACAGAAATTGACTTTTATACAAGTAATAGGACCTTATTTTGAAAGTTCAAACTGGAGAAAATCTTACATTTTTTCTATTTCTATTTCATTTATTTCCATTGATTTGCTTTAGATCAAGATTGCAGATGCGGAATCCATATTTTGTGAATATTGCTGATATTAATCATTAAAATCACTTTTGACAGTTTGACAGTTAAAGGCATTTCCTGTGAAATGATACTAGTATGTATTTAACCATGCAGATCCTCAGTTTGTGGTCTGCCAGCTAAAGGTGAAGATATATTCCTCCAATTCAGGCCCCACACGACGGGAAGACAAGTTCATGTACTTTGAGTTCCCTCAGCCGTTACCTGTGTGTGGTGATATCAAAGTAGAGTTCTTCCACAAACAGAACAAGATGCTAAAAAAGGTTTGTACTTTACTTTTATTGGGAGAAATATCCAAAATACGGACAGATTAAAAGCTATATTTTATTTTATGACATGTAAGGAACTATAATTTGTTTTCTATTAGATGTGCAGGTGTTTTGCTTACTCTGGCATTGATGAGACACTATAAGGGTAAATAATCCTATTTGAAGGAAAAGGCCTTACAGCATTGGAACATGAGAGGAATTTTCCTTAACAAGGATGGTTAACTGAGAAGAAATTAGCATGGGACCAAGATTTTAAAAATTCTGGTCTATAGTAGAAATGAGATCTGTTCTGTGGTCTTACATAGTGACACAAACCACTTTTTCTTCATTTTGGCTTATGTTTCTTTTTCTTTCCCCTTTTTCTTTTCCTTTTTGTTAGAGAGAGGGTCTCGTTCTATTGTCCAGGCTGAGTAGCTAAGACTACAAGCATATGCCACCACACCCAGCTAATTTTTTTTATTTTTATTTTTATTTTGTAGGGAAAGGGTCTCACTGTGTTGCCCAGTCTGGTCTCAAACTCCTGGGCACAAGCAGTCCTCATGCTTCGGCATCCCAAAGTGTTGGAATTATAGGAGTGAGCCATCATGCCTGACCTTATGTTTCTTAAGACTTGATTATTTTCTATTTAGCTTCTGTGGATTTACTGATTAGTTTTTTAACTAGGAGAGAAATCAGTAAGAAGAGGAAGTAATAAAGAATGAAAACATGGTATTGAAATGTGCAGGTTTAGAAAGTTAATCAAGTTTCAATTTGATTGACCTGTATTTAGAGAAGGCAACGACTTAGTTTAAAACCAACTACTGGCCCAGCGCGGTGGCTCACGCCTGTAATTCCAACACTTTGGGAGGCTGAGGCAGGCAGATCACCTGAGGTCAGGTGCTCGAGACCAGCCTGGTCAACATGGTAAAACCCTGTCTCTACTAAAAATACAAAAAAATTAGCCAGGTATGGTGGCAGGTGCCTGTTATCCCAGCTACTCAGGAGGATTGAGGCAGGAGAATTGCTTGAACCCAAGAGGTGGAGGTTGCATGAGCCAAGAATGCACTGTTGCACTCCAGCCTGGGCAACAAGAGTGAAACTCTGTCTCAAAGAAAAAGGAAAAACAAAAACAAAAACCAACTGTCTTCATTTAAAATATTAAATGTGTATATTTAAAGTGAGACTAAGGTGCAACATTTTTAGATAGTAATGAAGAAAAGCAGTAAATTCGTATTGTTGCTGCCTTGTTAAACATACTAGATAGCATATTGCTAATCTTTAAACATTCTCAATAATAGGATATATTTAGTTGTTCTGATTTTTAGCTTTTCTTTTGAAAGAAAATTAGAGGAAGTTTCATTTACTGCACAATTTTAAATGCTGCTTTGATGTATCAGAAGAAATATAATTTCCTTTATCCAGAATCCAAGTAGCTGGGGAAAAAAATCAAAATGTACTGAACATCTTTTTTTAAACCAGAAACCCATTTCCTATCATCTGTACAAGTAAAAGTTAAATATCTCTCAATAACTTTGAAAAATTATTTTTTGATAATCCAGGAAGTATTAACAACTGTTTTAAAATTAAGATAACTAGTAATTTTTATTTTGCTTTCAAAAATAGGCACCTACATCATCATCTCTGCATACCTTTAGGAATTTACTAATTCTTATTTCCCTTCATCTGTACTTTAACACATGCAAAATTGAAGGTTAATTACTTAGGATTTACTTGTTTATCCTTGACTACACAAATTTCCATTTTATTGATTTTCCCTGCCTTATTTAAGAATATGCTGTGATTAAAACAGACAAAAAGTTTTAGTATAATCCATATATATATATGGAATTCACCTTTTTGTTATTTAAATATTATTAGCTTATTTTCTTCTAATTCTAAGTAAAATACAGTTACTGGCTGAAATAATTGAAATAAGCAAAAAAAATGTAAAGACTTGTAAACAAAGTTACTTTGTCAGGTACTGCTAAAAGATGCAATGAAATTTAAGACATAATATCCTTAAAGATCTTATTTTCTAGGGGAAAAAAAACTTTAAGATAAATTAGAATAAAAGATTTAAATGGCATTTTAAGGTACCAATAAGATGACACAAGGCTGTACATCATTAATTGCCAAATTATTTATGCAGGCCAGATTTCTGTGTTAGTCAATAGAGGTTTAAAGTGATGAACTTCTGTTGTGGTTTTTTATTAAGAAAGTATTATCTTATTAGAAGTGATTTTTTTAAGAACAAGCATTTTATAACATCAAAAGAAATCAGTAGTACTCTTCCCTATCCCCTCATATTTATTCTGAAAGTATTCAAGCATTATATTGTCATGTAAGAAAGTGGAGCTTCTCATGTTTGTATTGCTGTAGAAGTAAACGTGTATTTGTGGTGTGTCATCAGGGAAGTTGCACTCACCTTCCAAGAACTTTTGTTAAAGTAAATCTTGGAATAGGTAGCTCATTTGAAAAGTAGAAGAAATTAAGTCCATATCTGAATTTTGTTTTTATATGTATGTACACATAAACTAAAAACATATTTAAAGCTAGTATTAGACTAGAAAAGAGGTTTTTTTACTTAAAAATTTAAGACAAAAGTAATTTATCTTAGATCTTGTGAGATTGTATTTTTGGTTTAAAATTTGAGTGCCGAAAAATCATGTGAATGAAAATGCAACAGATAACTCAGATTGCCTTATAATAGTCTTTGTGTTTACCTTTATTCAAAATATCAAATGATCGTTTATTTTGTTGACATTTTGGCAAATGTTTAACACAGGTGACATATTTTCTTTTTTTAAAAAATAAAACATCATTAAATAAAATGTGTCATTTCATTTCTTTTTCTTTCTTTCTTTCTTTCTTTTTTTTTTTTTTTTTAGGACAAAATGTTTCACTTTTGGGTAAATACATTCTTCATACCAGGACCAGAGGAAACCTCAGAAAAAGTAGAAAATGGAAGTCTATGTGATCAAGAAATTGATAGCATTTGCAGTATAGAGCGTGCAGATAATGACAAGGAATATCTAGTACTTACTTTAACAAAAAATGATCTTGACAAAGCAAATAAAGACAAAGCCAACCGATACTTTTCTCCAAATTTTAAGGTCAGTTAAATTAAACATTTTGTGGGGGTTGGTGACTTGTATGTGTGTGATGTGTGTTTAATTCTAGGAGTACAGCTGATGAAGAACTTGCTTGACAAGTTTTTAAATTATGTATTATTTAGAAGCTGTGTTTACATAGCAGTAACATGAAAGTTTCTAATAAAATACCCAATGTACACAGAGTCAAAAAAGCTGCAATTTTCCTTTTCCCAATTCTTTGTTGTTGTTTGGTAAAATCTGGTGCAAAGGTGCGGGAGGGGGCTAAATGACTGGGATATGAAGTAGGAATGGGAGAGGAAAGAAATGGATGGGAACTCAGTCATTTGGGAATGATTGATATTGAATGTTTTTACTGCTTCCACTCCTGTCTCCTTTCCAATTTATTCTCAACCCCTCAGAGTGATCTTAAAAATAGACTTGATTGTGTCACTTCTGTTTACACTTTATAAAGACCTTGTGTTTTTTTTTTTTTTTTTTTTACCATGACCTACAAGGACCAGCATAATTTAGCACAGGCCTACCTCCTACATCAGCACTAATCACCTTCTCTTTTTGCTTCTTGAGATTCAGTCATACTGGTCTCTCTTCAGTTCTTCAAAATGCTAAGCTTCTGCCTCTAGTCGTTCCACTTCTTTTCCTTCTCCCGGTACCTTTTCATCTCAACCTTTTCCCCCGACCTTCTCATAGCTATCTTCATATTTCCAGCCTTAGCTTCAATCTCATATTCTCTGAAGGTCTCTGATTGTCCTCATGTTATTCTTTTTTTAAAAAAAATCCTATTTCCTTATATTGTGTCTTACAATTATTTGGTTTGTTTCATTTTTGTGTATATGTGATATGTGTATTTATACATAGGTATATATATCTACTTATAGACAATAATTCTTCAGATTAAAAAAATCTGATTTGTAAACATTCCCAAATGGTTTGCCATTTTTTTCTTCCCCTTTCCTATTTCTTGTTCTACCTGATTTTCCCCTGTTCATTCACCACACTCTTTTCTTTCACTTTTTTACTCTCTCTTAATTTGTCATTCAGTTTTTATAACGTGTAACAAATCTAACTGTAGCTTCTGAGTTTTTAAGAATATTGCAGTAATACTTCACCTGTAATCCCAGCACTTTGGGAGGCTAAGGCAGGCAGAGCACTTGAGGCTAGGAGTTTAAGACCAGCCAGGCCAATATGGCGAAACCCTGTCTGCACTAAAAATACAAAAATTAGCTGGGCGTGGTGTCACACACCTGTAATCCCAGCTACTTGGGAGGCTGAGGCACAAGAATTGCTTGAGCCTGGGAGGTGGAGGTTGCAGTGAGCCGAGATCACACCAGTGCACATGCACTTCAGCGACACAGCAAGACTCTCTCTTAAAAAAAAAAGAAAAGAAAGAAAGAAATATATATATATGTTTGTATATTGGTAGTAATAGTAATACTTAAAAAAAAGTAAAGGGGCCCCTACATGTTTTAAGTGAAAATAGATCTAACGTTAAATGCCTTTAGCTCTTAAATTTTTTTAAGTGTTTAGAAATTTCCCTTTTTAAAAAATTTTAATACATAATAATTGTACATATTTATGGGATACAGAGTGATATTTTCATGTATGCAGTATGTGATGATCAAATCAGGATAAGAGCATATGAATCACCTTAAACATTTGTCATTTGTTTGTGTTGGGAACATTTAAACTTCTATCTTCTAGCTATTTGAAAATATACGGTAAATTATTATTGACTAGTTACAGTTCTATAGAATGCTATAATTTATTCCTCCTGTCTGTAATTTTTTGTCTTTTAACCAACATCTGCCTATCCTCCCCTACCCCTCCCTTTCCCAGCCTCTAATAACCACACTCCTATGAGCTCAACTTTTTTAGCTCCCATATATGAGTGAGAACATACAGTATTTATCTTTCTGTACCTGACTTATTTTACTTGACATCATGTCCTCCGGGCTAGACATTCTCTTTAGAATCCACAGGTTTCCTTTCTTGTCTCTAAATCTGCATTTTGCTCAACCACTAACTTTTAAAATGTCTTTTTCCCTTTAGTTTTATTGTTTTTTCTGTTTCAATATTGCAAGACGTGGCCGGGCGCGGTGGCTCAAGCCTGTAATCCCAGCACTTTGGGAGGCCGAGATGGGCGGATCACGAGGTCAGGAGATCGAGACCATCCTGGCTAACACGGTGAAACCCCGTCTCTACTAAAAATACAAAAAACTAGCCGGGCGAGGTGGCGGCGCCTGTAGTCCCAGCTACTTGGGAGGCTGAGGCAGGAGAATGGCGTGAACCCGGGAGGCGGAGCTTGCAGTGAGCTGAGATCCGGCCACTGCCCTCCAGCCTGGGCGACAGAGCAAGACTCCGTCTCAAAAAAAAAAAAAAAAAAAAAAAAAAAAAAAAAAATATTGCAAGACGTTTTATATTTGTGACTACAAAGAGAGACAGGATAGAGAGTAATCTTGGTTTGTGTGTTTTTTGTTTTTTAGCTAGGATGATTAGAGAAGGCCCAACCAAGCAAATAACATTTAAGCAGAGGCCTAAATCATGAGTGAGTTATACAAATATCTGGGAAAAGAGGGAAGAGTAGAGATGCAGAAGCCCTTAGACAAGAATGAGCTTGGTATATTTGAAGAGTGGATACGTCATTTTGACTAAAACAGAGTGGACGAGAAAACCAGTCCAAGTGTAAAGATACTAGTATGTGTTCAGCATAGGAAGGATGTCATCTGAATTTTGTGTTTAATATTCCCTGTGTTAATGCTTTCAAAACATAGACGAGTGAGGCAAGTAGGGAGAAGGGGTAATAATGGAAGCTGGGAGATTGGTTAAGAGGCACTTGACCATCCTGGCTAACATGGTGAAACCCCATCTCTACTAAAAATACAAAAAATTAGCCAGGCATGGTGGCGGGCACCTGTAGTCCCAGCTACTCGGGAGGCTGAGGCAGGAGAATGGCGTGAACCTGGGAGGCGGAGCTTGCAGTGAGCCAAGATCCCACCACTGCACTCCAGCCTGGGCGACAGAGCGAGAGTCTGTCTCAAAAAAAAAAAAAAAAAAAAAAAAAAAAAAAAAAAAAAAAAAAGGCATTTGAATAGTTTAGTAAAGGTGAGAGATGATGTTTGCTTCTTGTTGCCCCTCACTGTGTAGAATAGTGGCAGTGAAGGGTAACAAGAAGCTGTCAGATTAACTTAAAGAGTTTACTGATGCAGTGGATGTTGGTTGTAAGAGAAGAATTGATAATGACTCTTAGATAATAGGGGAGGGGCTGTCGATATAATGAAGAAGGGATTGAAGTCAGATCTGATTTAAATCTCACAGCCACTACCTACTGTTAATAGATATGTAGCCTTTAACAAGTTCCCTAACCTTTCTGGGCCGTAGCTACCTCCCCTTGGAAATGGAAATACCTAACATGTAGGGTTGTTTTGACAGTTATTTTCACTAGGCATGTAAAGGCCCTTGGCTCTCTGTTTAGACCACTATATTATGTTAATATCTCTCTCCTTCCTCCCTTTAGGTAAAGTTTTTAGGGCTAATAAATCCCAGTATCAATGTTGATCAGTAGTTTGTGTCTGTGTAGTGTTGTTTATATCAAAAACTACATTGAAGCCGGGCACAGTGGCTAACACCTAAAATCTCAACCTTTGGGAGGCCAAGGTGGGCAGATCACCTGAACTAAGGAGTTTGAGACCAGCCTGGGCAACATGGTGAAATCCTGTCTCTACAAAAAATATAAAAGCTGGCTAGGTGTGGTGGCATGCACCTGTAGTCCCAGCTACTTGGGAGGCTGAGGTGGGAGGATCACTTGATCCTGGGAGTTTGAGCCTGCAGTAAGCTGTGGAGATGCCACTGCACCCTAGTCTGGGTGACAGAGCAAGACCCTGTCTCAAAAAAAAAAACAAAAAACAGAAAGAAATACATTGATTTTTCTCATAGGTAGTAAGAGAAACATTCTTTTTGAACTCAGTCATTTGTGAATTGAATTTTATAATGCAAAGGCTATATTATGTAAACTAGTGATGACTTTCAATCTGCATTTGTTTTATATAATTGTTTAGTTAATGTTTGCAGCTTATATTGAAAAATAAAATTGAGGTTGGGCGTGGTGGCTCACACCTGTAATCCCAGCACTTTGGGAGGCTGAGGTAGGTAGATTGCCTGAGCTCAGGAGTTTGAGGTCAGCCTGGGCAACATGATGAAACCCCATTTCTACTACAGTACAAAAAACTAGCTGGGCGTGGTGGTGTGCACCTGTAGCCCCAGCTGTTTGGGATGCTAAGGCACGAGAATTGCTTGAACCTGGGAGGCAGAGGTTGCAGTGAGCTGAGATCATGCCACTGCACTCCAGCCTGGCAACAGAGCAAGACTGTCTCCAGAAATAAAAATAAATAAATTGTATTAACATCCTGATAGTTTATCTGTTCACTACCTAGCAAGAAAGAAAATGTTGAACACCTTAATAAGAAGAGGGTCATTTAAAAGACCTCTTCAAGATCATGTTTGTTATAGTGCTGTTCATCTGCAAAATGGAATAAAAAAATTAATCTGTTAAAATATATTTCACTAAATAGTTTAAGATGAGTCATATTTGTGGGTTTTCATTTTAAATTTTCTTTCTCTAGGTGAAGCTGTACTTCACAAAAACAGTAGAGGAGCCGTCAAATCCAGAGGCTAGCAGTTCAACTTCTGTAACACCAGATGTTAGTGACAATGAACCTGATCATTATAGATATTCTGACACCACTGACTCTGATCCAGAGAATGAACCTTTTGATGAAGATCAGCATACACAAATTACAAAAGTCTGAATTTTTTTTTATCAAGAGGGATAAAATACCATGAAAACAAACTTGAATAAACTGAAAATGGACCTTTTTTTTTTTTAATGGCAATAGGACATTGTGTCAGATTACCAGTTATAGGAACAATTCTCTTTTCCTGACCAATCTTGTTTTACCCTATACATCCACAGGGTTTTGACACTTGTTGTCCAGTTGAAAAAAGGTTGTGTAGCTGTGTCATGTATATACCTTTTTGTGTCAAAAGGACATTTAAAATTCAATTAGGATTAATAAAGATGGCACTTTCCAATTTTATTCCAGTTTTATAAAAAGTGGAGACAGACTGATGTGTATACGTAGGAATTTTTTCCTTTTGTGTTCTGTCACCAACTGAAGTGGCTAAATACTGGTTCACATCCTACCCCTTTGCACTTGTGGCAACAGATAAGTTTGCAGTTGGCTAAGAGAAGTTTCCGAAGGGTTTTGCTACATTCTAATGCATGTATTCGGGTTAGGGGAACGGAGGGAATGCTCAGAAAGGAAATACATTTTATGCTGGACTCTGGACCATATACCATCTCCAGCTATTTACACACACCTTTCTTTAGCATGCTACAGTTATTAATCTGGACATTCGAGGAATTGGCCGCTGTCACTGCTTGTTGTTTGCGCATTTTTTTTAAAGCATATTGGTGCTAGAAAAGGCAGCTAAAGGAAGTGAATCTGTATTGGGGTACAGGAATGAACCTTCTGCAACATCTTAAGATCCACAAATGAAGGGATATAAAAATAATGTCATATATAAGAAACACAGCAACAATGACTTAACCATATAAATGTGGAGGCTATCAACAAAGAATGGGCTTGAAACATTATAAAAATTGACAATGATTTATTAAATATGTTTTCTCAATTGTAACGACTTCTCCATCTCCTGTGTAATCAAGGCCAGTGCTAAAAGTCAGATGCTATTAGTACCTACATCAGTCAACAACTTACACTTATTTTATTAGTTTTCAATCATATACCTGCTGTGGATGCTTCATGTGCTGCCTGCAAGCTTCTTTTTTCTCATTAAATATAAAATATTTTGTAATGCTGCACAGAAATTTTCAATTTGAGATTCTACAGTAAGCGTTTTTTTTCTTTGAAGATTTATGATGCACTTATTCAATAGCTGTCAGCTGTTCCACCATTTTGACCTTACACATTCTATTACAATGAGTTTTGCAGTTTTGCACATTTTTTAAATATCATTAACTGTTAGGGAATTTTACTTGAATACTGAATACATATAATGTTTATATAAAAAAGGACATTTTTGTTAAAAAGGAAATTAGAGTTGCAGTAAACTTTCAATGCTGCACAAAAAAAAAGGACATTTGATTTTTCAGTAGAAATTGTCCTACATGTGCTTTATTGATTTGCTATTGAAAGAATAGGTTTTTTTTTTTTTTTTTTTTTTTTTTAAATGTGCAGTGTTGAATCATTTCTTCATAGTGCTACCCCGAGTTGGGACTAGGGCTTCAATTTCACTTCTTAAAAAATTTCATCATATATTTGATATGCCCAGACTGCATACGATTTTAAGCGGAGTACAACTACTATTGTAAAGCTAATGTGAAGATACTATTAAAAAAGGATTTTTTTTCCAGAAATTTGGTGTCTTCAAATTATACCTTCACCTTGACGTTTGAATATCCAGCCATTATATAACTTATTGGTGCTGAAATTGTTCACTAGCTGTGGTCTGACCTAGTTAATTTACAAATACAGATTGAATAGGACCTACTAGAGCAGCATTCATAGAGTTTGATGGCAAATAGATTAGGCAGAACTTCATCTAAAATATTCTTAGTAAATAATGTTGACATGTTTTACATACCTTGTCAGTTTCATTCAACAATTTTTAAATTTTTAACAAAGCTCTTAAGATTTACACATTTATATTTAAACATCGATGAGTATTGATTGATTACTCCTAAGTTAAATTGGTAAAGTTAGAGACAACTATTCCTAACACCTCACCATTGAAATTTATATGCCACCTTGTCTTTCATAAAAGCTGAAAATTGTTACCTAAAATGAAAATCAACTTCATGTTTTGAAGATAGTTATAAATATTATTCTTTGTTACAATTTTGGGCACCGCATATTAAAACATTTATTGTTCCAATATGTAACATGGAGGGCCAGGTCATAAATAATGACATTATAATGGGCTTTTGCACTGTTATTATTTTTCCTTTGGAATGTGAAGGTCTGAATGAGGGTTTTGATTTTGAATGTTTCAATGTTTTTGAGAAGCCTTGCTTACATTTTATGGTGTAGTCATTGGAAATGGAAAAATGGCATTATATATATTATATATATAAATATATATTATACATACTCTCCTTACTTTATTTCAGTTACCATCCCCATAGAATTTGACAAGAATTGCTATGACTGAAAGGTTTTCGAGTCCTAATTAAACCTTTATTTATGGCAGTATTCATAATTAGCCTGAAATGCATTCTGTAGGTAATCTCTGAGTTTCTGGAATGTTTTCTTAGACTTTTTGGATGTGCAGCAGCTTACATGTCTGAAGTTACTTGAAGGCATCACTTTTAAGAAAGCTTACAATTGGGCCCTGTACCATCCCAAGTCCTTTGTAGCTCCTCTTGAACATGTTTGCCATACTTTTAAAAGGGTAGTTGAATAAATAGCGTCACCATTCTTTGCTGTGGCACAGGTTATAAACTTAAGTGGAGTTTACCGGCAGCATCAAATGTTTCAGCTTTAAAAAATAAAAGTAGGGTACAAGTTTAATGTTTAGTTATAGAAATTTTGTGCAATATGTTCATAACGATGGCTGTGGTTGCCACAAAGTGCCTCGTTTACCTTTAAATACTGTTAATGTGTCATGCATGCAGATGGAAGGGGTGGAACTGTGCACTAAAGTGGGGGCTTTAACTGTAGTGTTTGGCAGAGTTGCCTTCTACCTGCCAGTTCAAAAGTTCAACCTGTTTTCCTATAGAATATATATACTAAAAAATTTCAGTCTGTTAAACAGCCTTACTCAATTCAGCCTCTTCAGATACTCTTGTGCTGTGCAGCAGTGGCTCTGTGTGTAAATGCTATGCACTGAGGATACACAAAAATACCAATATGATGTGTACAGGATAATGCCTCATCCCAATCAGATGTCCATTTGTTATTGTGTTTGTTAACAACCCTTTATCTCTTAGTGTTATAAACTCCACTTAAAACTGATTAAAGTCTCATTCTTGTCATTGTGTGGGTGTTTTATTAAATGAGAGTTTATAATTCAAATTGCTTAAATCCATTGAAGTTTTAATTAATGGGCAGCCAAATGTGAGTAAAAAGCTTTCAGTTTTTTTTTTTCCTGCTGTCCTTCAAAGCCTACTGTTAAAAAAAAAAAAAAAAAAAAAAATGACCTGGGAGTAGAGTATCTGTCTACTCATGTTTAATTAAGAAAAACACATTTTTAGGGCTTTAGTCATCATTTCATAAATTGTATAAACACATTAAATAGCATTCTAGTCCTGAAAAAGTTCAAGATTCTTGGAAAATTGTGCATATTTTTATTAGGCCAGATGTTTGAAGATAATTCCCCAGAATGGATTTGATACTTTAGATTTCAGTTTTGTGGCTTTTCTCTATTATTCATACTCTGCCATCAGCATATGGAAAACTTCATCTACTCATCATGACTTGTGCCATATAAAAATTGATATTTTGGGATATTCTAAAGGACTTTTTGTACTTGAATTTAATCATGTTGTTTCTAATATTCTTAAAAGCTTGAAGACTAAAGCATATCCTTTCAACAAAGCATAGTAAGGTAATAAGAAAGTGTAGTTTGTACAAGTGTTTAAAAAATAAAGTAGACAATGTTACAGTGGGACTTATTTCAAGTTTACATTTTCTCCATGTAATTTTTTAAAAAGTAAATGAAAAATGTGCAATAATGTAAAATATGAAGTGTATGTGTACACACATTTTATTTTTAGGTATCTTAGGTATACGTATGGCTGAAAACTATACTGGAGTCTAAAAGTATTCTAATTTATAAGAAGATATTTTGGTGATGTTTGAAAAATAGAAATGTGCTAGTTTTGTTTTTATATCATGTCCTTAGTATGTTGTAATATGAGCTGGCTTGGTTCAGTAAATGCCATCACCATTTCCATTGAGAATTTAAAACTCACCAGTGTTTAATATGCAGGCTTCCAAAGGCTTATGAAAAAAATCAAGACCCTTAAATCTAGTTAATTTGCTGCTAACATAAAACTCTTTTGTTTCTTTTATTTTTGCCAGATAATTAGACACACATCTAAAGCTTAGTTTTAAATGGCTTAAGTATAGCTATTGATTAGTGCTGTTGCTAGTGCAGAAAGAAATGTTTGTGAATGGAAACAAGAATATTTAGCCCAAACTGTTGTAAGGACAGTACCTGAAAACCAGGAAACAGGATAATGGAAAAAATCTTTTAAAGATGAAATGTTGGAACCAACTTTCTTATAGAATTAATTATATGTGGCTATAGAAAGCCTAATGATTTTGCTTATTTTTGAGAGCAAATTATTCTTTTATGACCATAATCTTGCTATTTTTCCATCTTCCAAAAGATCTTCCTTCTAATATGTGTATCAGAACATGGATAGCCAGTCAGAGAAATTCATATTGGTTGGTAGCTTTAAAAAGTTTGTAATGTGAAGACAGGAAAGGACAAAATAGTTTGCTTTGGTGGTAGTACTCTGGTTCTTAAGCTAGGTATTTTGAGACTACTTCCCCATCAAAACAACCATAAGTAGTCACTCGTAATCCTACCACCTGGAGACATAGCCATTATTAATATGTTAGTGACTATACAATCATGTTTTTTTCTGTATATTCATGTATGTTTTTTAAAAATGAAATTTATACCGTACCTGATCTCAAAGCCTTTTAGCTTAGTATATCTGTCATGAATTTGTAGGATGTTCCATTGCATCAGAAAACGGACAGTGATTTGATTACTTTCTAATGCCACAGATGCAGATTACATGTAGTTATTGAGAATCTTTTCGAATTCAGTGGGTTAATCATGAATGTCTAAATATTGTTGACATTTGGATGATACATGTAAATTAAAGTTACATTTGTTTAGCATAGACAAGCTTAACATTGTAGATGTTTCTCTTCAAAAATCATCTTAAACATTTGCATTTGGAATTATGTGTTAAATAGAATGTGTGAAACACTGTATTAGTAAACCATCACCTTTCTACTTCCTTATAGTTTGAACTTTTCAGTTTTTATAGTTCCCAAACAGTTGCTCAATTTACAGCAAATTAATTTAACATCTGCCAAAAAAAGGCTACTGTTCCTTATCAATTATCTTTAAATTTAAATGCTCATGTGACTTTTATCACATCAAAAAATGTTTCATTAATGGTTCACCTTTAGCTCTGAAAAGTGCCGTGTTTAGTAATTATAGTGGGCTTATAAAAACATGCAACTCTTTTTGACAGTTATTTAAGAATTTTGGTGAAAAATATTTACTTGAGGGCAGTATATAACTTATAAACCAATATATTGATATTTTTTAAACATTTTTACATATAAGTAAACTGCCATCTTTGAGCATAACTACATTTAAAAATAAAACTGCATATTTTTAAATCAAGTGTTTAACAAGAATTTATATTTTTTATTTTTTTAAATTAAAAATAATTTATATTTCCTGTGTTGCATGTGGATTCTCATCTGTCCTTATAATGGTTAGAGATTTTATTTGTGTGGAATGGAGCAAGGCTTGTAGTCATGGTTCTACTGTTTCAGTTTGCCAAGTCTGCTTACTGCAGTGAAATTCATCAAATGTTTAAGTGTGGTTTTCTGTAGCCTATCATTTATTGGCTATTTTTTTATGTACAGCTTTAGGATTTTCTGCCTACTCTATCCAGTTGTCCAAATGATATCCTACATTTTACAAATTCCCTTTCAGTTTCTATTTTCTTTTTCCATTAAATTGCCCTCATGTCCTAATGTGCAGTTTGTAAGTGTGTGTGTGTGTGTGTGTGTGAATTTGATTTGCAAGAGTGCTAGATTTCCAATTTGAGAGATTAAATAATTTAATTCAGGCAAACATTTTTCATTGGAATTTCACAGTTCATTGTAATGAAAATGTTAATCCTGGATGACCTTTGACATACAGTAATGAATCTTGGGTATTAATGAATTTGTTAGTAGCATCTTGATGTGTGCTTTAATGAGTTATTTTCAAAGTTGTGCATTAAACCAAAGTTGGCATACTGGAAGTGTTTATATCTAAAGTTCCATTTGGTTACTGATGGACAAAAAATAGAAATGCCTTCCTATGGAGAGTATTTTTCCTTTAAAAAATTAAAAAGGTTAATTATTTTGACTATTCGGTTTTAAACTTTTTATTCATCCAACAAATATCAAGTCCCTGCTGTACATATGGGTTTGGAATACGTTAGTGATCAAAATAGACACACTCTATCCCTGCCCTTGAAGAGTTTACACCCCAGTAGAGGAAACAGAATTTACATTAATAATTATAAATTGTGATATATACATGCTGTGGAAAGTGAGGTGCATGTAAAAATGGTTATCAAACATTATGCTCCCCCAAATTTCCATCCCCTTGCAGTTGAATGAGGCCTGTGTAACTAGTTTATTCTAATGTAATGCAGAAAGTAGTGTGACACTCCACTTTCTGTAAAGGCAATGAAAAAAATTTACCGTTCAGTTTCTCTCTTCCCCTACTTCTGTGATTAAGGATTTTGCATGTTCTAGATGGTACAGCTCTGTCAGCCCGGGTTTTGAGTGATACTGGAGCAGAACTCCCTCAAATTCTCCCTCTGCCACACTAAACTTGTTAGATATTAGCATGAATAAGAAACCATTTAGACTGATGCTTTGGGACAATTTTTTTTTATCACAGTGTAAGTTATATCCTGACTAAAACAGTGCTTTGGAAAGATCAGGGAAGGGTTTCTTGAGCTACAAGAGGGAGTTAAGAATGAAGCAAAATGAAATATGACATCTTTAAATGACATGATGCAATAAACTTTAAATTGCAAGTTATTCAGTAGTTACTGAGCACCAGGTATGTGTCAGACACTGTTCTAGATGCTTGGGATACAAGTGGCTGAACAGCAGGACCTTGCCTTCATGGAGCTTACATTCTACCAAGGGAAAATAGTCAAATACGTGAGGTAATGTGTGCTACAGTAGAAATGAAAGGTAAGGGAGCTCAGGATTGCTGGGTGCAGAGATTTCAGTGTTGAATGGGGTAGCGGGACTCACTGGGAAGGTAAGATGTGAAGGCTGCTGAAACAGTGGCATTAGGATTTTCCTTCATTCTTTCAACCAGCGAGATACACTCAGAACCCTCTATACAATTTTATTCTCACTTTATACAACTGTACATTAGTTCTGAGTTTTCAAGATTATTATTGGCATATCTAGGGAGAATTTTTAGGAATACCACCCAAAATAGTCGCAGTGTTCTAAAACCATTTTGTTTTCTAAATTGGTTTGGCAAACTATACAAACAGTCTGTTCCTTTTCGTTCTCTAAGTTGAGGTTTTAAATTTAAATTTTTCTTATATACTCTGTGCATTTTGACAATACTTAACACTTTTCAGAAGACATTAAAGTTCTGTTATGGCCTTAAGCATTTCTGTAAAGCTGAAAGGAAATATCATTTATGATTTATTGATGGGAAACAGTTACAAATTTTGAGTTACTTGAAAAACAAACGGGATGAGATTTATGGCCTAGTATTGTGTTTTCTTTCTTCACCCATAAGCAAAAATCTCTGGAAAAGCACCAGTATCTAGTAAAATATTTTTCCCCAAAAAATATTTTCTATTTTCCTCTCATCTCACCTCAGAGTTTAAGAAGCTTAACATTGTGATCAAAGGAAAATAGTATAATTGAATATTTTGTACTGTAGAAATTTGCAACTATATAAAGGCATTATTAACGTTTTGCTAGTGATCAGTTTCCTATTAGGGCAGCCACATAAAATCAGGCATGAAACTTTAAAAGAAAAT